>NC_022021.1:41317188-41321487 GCF_000317375.1 Microtus ochrogaster
TGTGTGTGTGTGTGTGTGTGTGTGTGTGTGTGTGTGTGAGGGAGAGAGAGAGAGAGAGAGAGAGAGAGAGCGGACCCAGGAAGGTCTCCAGTGGGTGCTGGGGCGTGTACTAGGCAAGCTGTACTAGAAAAAATTGGGTCTTACTCTAGGTTTTTATTTATTTATTTTAGTATATTTAATATATTATAAGTGTTTTTGCTTGCTTGTGTGTCTGTGCGCCATGTGCCAGGCAACAGCGTTCAGATGACAGCCTGCATCAGTCTGAACCCATCCATCTGGACCCCAGAGTGAGGAAACTGGGCACCAAGGATCCCAGATGATGTGCTATGGGTAGTAAGGTGAATGAGAAAGAAGTAAAATTAGGTTGCTTCAGCCAGCTGGACTTTGGAAGACTCCTTACTTCCACAATATCCAGCCCATAACCAACTGTCTTTGCCAATGAGTCAGTGCTGGGGTTGAGGGTTTAGCTCAGTGGTAGAGCACTTGCCTAGCAAGCATAAGGCCCTGCCTGGGTTTGCTCCTCATCTCCAGGTTGAGGGTTGGGGGGAAGGCAAAAAAAGACAAAATAGCAAAAAAGACTAAAACAAAACAAAAGCAAGGTAACCGGAAGAGGAGCAGATGTTTAAATCTAAACGGGCAGAGAATGGCAATGGAATTCCTATAACCTGAAAGCAGAAACCTGAGAGGTGGAAGGAGACCAGCAAGATAGAGGACTAGGCAGATGGGGGAAGCAGTGTGGGAGGGGCACACATGAGAAAAAAGGATAGCATGTATGTATGAAAACGTATGCTACAATGTGTAAAAGTATGCATGCTATGATGAACCCCAAACGTGTATGCTAACTTAGAAAAATTATACCAAGAGAATCTAAAAGAGCTTTGCACTTATAGAATTCCATCTATGTCATAGTGATCAAGATTTCAAGGCTCTTATGATATCTAAGGTTCTTGATCCTTTTGTATTGTGTCATTTAGAAATCCAACAAGCAAAGGAGGATAAGAAGGCCTAGCAGATCACAGCACATGATGCTCTGATGGGGGACTTGAGTTGGGGTCCCAGCACCTACATCAGACACCTCAGAACTGCCTGTAACATCTTTTTCTGGACTCCATGGGAGACGACACTCACTCTTAGATACCCACAAAGAAGCAGATTTTAAAGATAGACACTCTTAAAATCTAATAGCATTTCTTTAACAAAATTATCGATTCTTTTTTAAATGTTTACTGGGACAAGGTCAAAGACCACTTGAAAAGTCTTCTCAGACTGATACTGACCTCAAAATAAAATTATCATAACATACATTATCCTCCAGCCTATGATTCTTCTTAAGTGACAGTGCACGGGGGTTTTCAAAGTCCTTATTCAAGTTTGGCAGGATATTTCCATTACCTAGAGGCTCTGTATAGATCCCTTTAGCATGGCAACTCTACTCTTTTTGAAAATACGCCGATTCAGCAATCAATGTATCATCTCACCAAGTGCCCCTGGATCACCTGACAGGCCATCCTAAATGCAGCAGTCCATCAACTATCACTAACTTATTTTCTGGTACTATTTCGAACATCAGATATGTTTAGATTTCTCGAAACTTGAGATAGCAAAAGGAAATACATTCAACTTTGAATACAATAATCTTGAGCAGAGGCAAAGAGCATTGGGCTTGTACTAGGCTATATTTCCTTCCTCCTGGTTGTTCTGTCTTTCACAACTCAGAAGGGCTAGGGGCCAGCTCAGTGAGGACAGTGCTTGCTATTTAAGTGTGAAAAGCTGAGTTCAGATCCTCAGCACACATGTGAAAAGCTACCTGAAACCCCAGTGCAGAGAGGCCGGAGACTGTGGGGCAGCACCGAGACAGCTGGGTGGTGTGGAGGCAGGAGAATCTCTGGGACTCACTGGTAGTCAGACCAGTCAAAAACACTGAGCTCCAGCTGGGTTCAATGAGAGACCTTGTCTCAGTGAAGTAGGACAAAAAAACCAAGAGAAGAAGACACTCAGTGTCTTCCTCAGGTCTCCACGTGTAACACACACATGCATACATACATCTCATTTCTCTCTGTTTGTCCTTCTATCTGTGTTCACACACACACACACACACACACACACACACACCTAGTCTCTGTCTGCACCCCCCATACACACACACACACACACATACACACACACACATACACACACCCCTAGTCTCTGTCCCACACACATGCATGCACACACACACACACACAAAGCCCTAGTCTCTGTCTGCACCCCCCATACACACACACACACACACACACACACACACACACACCCCTAGTCTCTGTCCCACACACATGCATGCACACACACACAGACAAAGCCCTAGTTTCTGTCTGCACCCCCCCATACACACACACACACACACACACACACACACACACCCTAGTCTCTGTCCCACACACATGCATGCACATACATACACACGCACATACACCTAGTCTCTCTCTCCCCACACAGACACACCTAGTCTCTGGTTGCCACCCCCACAGACACACGCACCCCTAGTCTTCCTTGAGAAGAAAAAGAGGAAAGAATCTACTTGCTAATCTTTTTTTTTTCTTGGTATTTTGAGGCAAGGTTTCTCTGTGTAGCCCCAGCAATCCTGGAACTCACTCTGTAGACCAGGCTGGTCTCAAACTCACAGAAACCTCACGGAGTCTGCCTCTGCCTCCCGAGTGCTGGGATTAAAGGCATGTGCCACCATCGTCCAGCCCATTCTGAAGTCCACTTGCTAACCTTACGCTCTATGTAGTGGGTAAGCGAGGGTGAGCCTTTAAGAGACTATTAAACAGTGAAGTGCAAGAGACCCCACCCCAAAGCAGAGAGTTGTTTTTATCACTCTCAGGTTTGAGGGTTAAACAACTTCCACCACTGCTAATCCTGGGTGTCCCCTTCTCTAATATGAGACAATTACAGGGTCATCTTACACTGTCATTAAAAAGATCAGAGACTCCAGAAATATAGTCCAAACTGAAGTAAGAACACAATAAATAAACTCACACCAAGTAAGAGTCCCCCTGATTTTATAGGACGTGGAGACAGGCAATCATAAGTTAGTTTCCTGGTCAATGGCACATGGAAATGGCTCATCTATTCCTTATCACAGTGTCATGTACAATAAGTGTGTGTGTTGGGGGGGGGGAGATGAAGAGTTAAGTCCACTCCAGATGTTGCTTACCGCCTGGGGAATGTGGCAGCAAATTCCTGCAGTGTGCGTTTGTTGCCTTTGTGATCTTACTCCCTAACAGGCCGCTTTGATGCCACAACTCAGGTCGTAAAGATCAGACACATTTCGGTTTTATTTGTAACTCTCACCTGACAGTTTCCGTTGGTTGGAGAGTAAGGGCGGCAGCTGGGAGAGATCTAGGGAAAGACACCTTTTCCTAGAACTCGCCCTCCCTCGGGACAGCCTAGTTTTCAAAGCCAAGACATACTTAGGATTCCAAAAGGAAGAGGGGCAAAAAACCTTCAAAGTCACCGGTCCAAGCTATTTTGGCAGCAGAATACTTTGAAAGAAAATGAACTTTTAAAATCTGACAAGGGAGCGGATGTAGAACTACGATTTCTGATTTTTGTGGGCTTGCTTAAAATTTCCATAAAATATTTATGCTAAGCAGTCTAAAAGCATCAGCCATGACATCGAGTCTATTTTTATTTTATTGATCAGTTAACCTAAATAACATCTTTTTAGGTGCCCACAAGACTGGCATTTGTGCTGATTTGGGGCTAGAGAAACACATGTGTGATCTTTTACGGCTAATAACATCAGTGATACAGAACCTATCATTATTTTCGTGGATCCATCCCTGACCTTACTTCGAGGTCCTTTAGGCTTTCTGGAAAAGGAACCCAGTCTGGCTTGACCTTCTTACCTCTCCCTTTTAATTCTCCTTGCGTGGGATATCCGTCCTTCATTTGTGAAGAGAATGTCGGGACAGGACATAATGAAAGCCTGGCTCTCCCGACTCTTTCATCTTCAGACTTATTTTCTGAAGTGCATTCCTTCACGAAACCCCAGTCAGCTCCACCCTTCTGAAAACAACAGCTTGAGGCTGTGAGGTCTACCTCCACCCTTGCCTCTGACCCTAATCGCACGTAAGCCTGCTGTTGAATATCTGAAAAGTCAGAGTTGTCAGTGCTGGCTGCCCAGCTCCCAGCAGCCAGTGCAACATGAAAATGCATAACCTTTACTGCAGCGTAGTACTCTAATGTGTATATATTCCACACTTTCTTCATCCATTCTTCCATTGAAGGGCATCTAGGTTGTTTCCAGGTTCTGGC
>NC_022021.1:41322627-41346542 GCF_000317375.1 Microtus ochrogaster
CCCACACTGGAGCACTGGTCTGAGCTCCCAAGGACCCAATGAGGAGCGGAAGGAGGGAGATGAGCAAGGAAGTCAGGACCACGAGGGGCGCACCCACCCACTGAGACAATGGAGCTGATCTATTGGGAGCTCACCAAGGCCAGCTGGACTGTGACTGAGAAAGCACTGGATAAAACCGGACTCTTTGAACGTGGCGGACAATGAGGACTGATAAGAAGCCAAGGACAATGGCACGGGGTTTTGAACCTACTTCATGTTCTGGCTTTGTGGGAGCCTAGCCAGTCTGGTTGTTCACCTTCCTAGACGTGGACAGAGGGGGGGCGGACCTTGGACTTTCCACAGGGCAGGGAACCCTGACTGCTCTATGGACTGGAGAGGGAGGGGGAGAGGAGCTGGGGGGAGGGGGAGAAGGGTGGGAGAAGGGAAAGGGAAACGGGAGGCTGGGAGGAGGCGGATACTTTTTTTTTCCTTTTCTCAATAAAAAAAAAAGAAAAAAAAAAGAAAATGCATAACCTTCTTGTTCCAAACACAGGGGAAAAACGGTACCACTCAAAACCCAAAAACTTTCTCTCTCTTCTCCCGTCTCTTCCCTTGTTATGCCTTTTTTGTTTGTTCTTTTGTCTCTGTGACTAAAGATGTTGAATTTTAAATTACTAGCAGAGATTTTGCCGTTCTTCTCTATATTGTATAATGACAATTTTAAATTAAATTACCAGAGCATTTACCCCTTATAGAATTTCCATATTCCATTCCTTGTGCAAGCATCATGCCTTTCTTGTTCTTGTGCACACAATGGAAGCACTGCACAAAACCCAGTAAGCTGTCCAGTTTCATTCATTGTTTTGATTCTTGTTTGTTTTTTTTGCTTGTTTGTTGGTTTTGTTGGTTTTTTGAGACATAGTTTCTCTGTGTAGCTTTGGAGCTTGTCCTGGAACTTGCTTTGCAGACCAGACTGGCCTTGAACTCACAGAGATCCACCTGCCTCTGCCTCCTAAGTGCTGGAATTAAAAGCATTCACCACCACCACCTGGCTGTTTGTTTTTTGAGACAGAGTCTCACAGTGTAGCCTTAGCTTGTCTGGAACTCACTTGAGTCCAAGTTGGCTTTGAACTCACAGAAATCCTGCCTGCCTCTGCCTCCCCAGCCCTGGGATTAAAGGAGTTTGCCATCACACCCTGTTCAATGCTTTCAGTTCTTGGTGAACACATTTTATTTATCTATGTCTAAGGAAAAGAAACTATGTGTGGCCCATCGTCCCTTTCTTTCCATACCATCGGTTTCAACACATTATTCACATTATTGGCTAATACATATGAATAATAAGCAGCTTGGCTGATTTCTTTGGTTCCTTGAGTCATTTTCTTTTTTAATTATTATTTATTGTATGTGTATGTGTTTTGCTTGCATATATGCTTGTGTACCACGTGCCTGCAGTGCCTATGGAGGCCAGAGGACGACGTTGGGTCCGCGGCTGGACTTACTAACCAGCAAGCCTCCACGCGGGTTCTCTGGCAACCAGTGCTCTTAACTACTGAGCCGTTTCTTCAGCCCCCTTCGAATTTCTTAAAATGCCATTTCTAAGGATGGAGAGATGACTACACACTTAGAGAGTTTACCCCCACCTCTGCTACACACATTCTTTTTAAAATGCCATTGCTTCCTGTCTGCATTACAGACAGATTTGGGTTGAATGGAAGGACATCCTCTTGAGACATTAAGCAAGCCTTCTCAATTCAATTGTGAACATAATGTGTTTACCTTACACTCACTTTGAATTTCCCTAAATGCTATGCATCCTGGGTATGCTGGACCACACATGATAGGTGTGTAACATGAGCATCTGTTAAAACCGTGACTCCTCTCTGGATGTGGTGGCACATGTCTTTAATCCCAGCCCTTGGGAGACAGAGACAGGCAGATCTCTGTGGGTTCAGGGCCAGTCTGATCTACAGAGCTACTTCCAGAACAGCCAGGCCTACACAGAGAAACCCTGTCTAGAAAAACAAAACAAAACAAAACAAAACAAAAAACCAACCAAACAAACAAACAGAATGACTCCTGCTCCATTTGCCCTATTAGAATTCACTGGCAAAATAAGCCAAGCTTGGGAGGCCCTGGGAACAGCACAACCTCAAGTCACACAGCCAAGGACGGCCCTGGATGCTGTAAGGTTAGCGTTCAGGGGCTGGTTGGTGAAACAGCTTGACTATCGCCATGAGGCTGTAATATTGAGTAGGAAATGAGGACCGCCCGCCTACCCAGTGTCCTTCTGTTGGGGCTCATCTGCAGCTTGCTGTAATCCACTACCTAGCTTGGCCGGGTGGAGGCAGAGGCTGCTTGTTTATTCCCGGCAGCTCAGACCATGAAATAATCACAAAGAAACTATATTATTTGCAATACTGTTTTTCCAACAGCTTAAGCCTATTTTCTAGATAACTCTTATATCCCAAACTAATCTGTCTATCACCACAAGGTCCTGGCCTACCAGCAACGTTCAAAAAGGCTCCTGTAGAGGTGTCTGTCCCTGGATGCAGCTACATGGCTTCTCTTTGACTCTCCCTCCTCTATATATACATACATACATACGTGTGTGTGTGTGTGTGTGTGTGTGTGTGTGTGTGTGTGTGTATTTCAGCCTGGCTATATTCTGTCAAGCCATTGGCTGAAAGCAGCTTCTTTATCAACCAATAAAAGCAACACATATACAGAAGGCCTTCCCACACCAGCCGGGGAGAAAATGATCCATGAATTAACCATTTCAGCCTTGCAATTAGAAACACTACACAGCAATTCTGAGATGGACAGGAAGCAGAATTGGAGAGACTTATCGTGAGCACTCTCAAGATCCTTTGGACTTCAGTGCCTTTCCCACATCCACTCACTGCTTTTTTTAATGGGCATTGGTGTTCTGCTGTGGGTGTCGGGTCCCCTGCAACTGGAATTACAGACCGTTGTAAGCTGCTGTGTGGGTGCTGGGAATTGAACCCAGGTCCTCCGGAAGAGCAGTTAGGGCTCTTAACCACCAAGTCATCCATCTCTTCTGCACCTTCGCTTTTATATACATATAAATGTCCTTGGGAACCTACTAACATATGTTTTTAAGGAAGCACCTAGGTAGGATTTCCAGAAAGAGGCCAACATTTCATGGAGCATGCCCAAAGTAGAAATGGAGGTGTCCATCTGGAGCTTGAATTGAGCTGGGTGTCCCTAAGTTTCTATCGGTTAAACCTACCAAGTCCATGCCTATGACTCCACTCCAGACACACTGCCTATAAACAACAAAACTTTGGTGTCATGGAACCATGCTGAAACTCCTGAAAGGTTGTCAGAAGCGGAGGCCAAAGGTGGCTGGTACACTCTGCAAGAGCAGACATGAAAGCCATTGATTCTTACATCCGAGGAACTCCCCTGCACGTAGCCTGCAACGCTGCCCTGCAAACGACCCGCTTTCACTTCTCCCGGAAACCTTTCTTCTTCCATGTTGGTTCCCTGGCCTCAAGCCCCTTTGCGGGGACAGATCCTGGTCTTGTGAAAGTCCCAATCTCTGAAAAGACAATCACCAACACAAATTCGGGTCAAAATTGAATATTAAATAGCATGAATGAAGAAATGGCCACAAGCTATACATTTTTAAAGTTTATTATTTGGTAGACTACATGCTCTTTGTACTGGACAGCTTTTTCCCTTGACTTGACACAAGCTAGAGTCCTTTATAAGCGGGAACCTCAACTTAGGGACTGTCACCATCAAATCACCTGTAAATAAGTCTGAAGGTCATTGTCTTGAATAAGCCCACTATGGGCAAGCCAGTAAGCTCTGATTCAATTCCTGCCTCTCGGTTCCTGCCTTGGGTTCCTGCCCTGACTTCCCTTCATGATGCAAGAGAACAATAACCTTTTCCTTCCCCAGGTTGCTTTGGGTCATAGTCTTGGTCACAGCAAGAGAGAGGAAACCCCACCACTCCTTGAGCATCTCTGCAGAGGATAGCTCACCTGTGCTTGCATTTGCTATAGAGATAGAAAGGAAATTAGTCTGGACTTTAGCATGATTAGCAGAAAACCACATTTTACCATTGATAGCACAGAGGAGTTTGTCTACATCACACGGAATAAAAGTTAACGCCCGGTACCTTTTCAGGTTGATGGACGTTTTTGGCAGATTTCATTCACATTTCTTGTATATATGAGCTGTCAGATTTTTCAAACTTTTCAGATTTGCTTTATTTGTTTTAAAACTGGTTCACTGCTCCTGGTACTGGGCACCATGGGTCACACACAGGACTTGACCTCTTGTCTCATTCTCAGATCTGAGGGTGTATACTGAGCAGAAAGAGTCAAGGAAGCAATGGCCACTCTCAGACAGTGAGTATTCATTTCACTACAAATCCCAAGCTTCCCCAAATGTGGAAATCCATACCTCTTGAGATGGCTAATTTTATATTTCAACTTAGCTGGCCCCCAGTGTCCATATGGTCAAACTTTATTAATGTTTCTGGTTGGATGTTTGGAGGTGAGATTTACATTTAAATGTGTGGGCTTTGGTAAACGGAAGGCCTCCTCACATAGTAGGGTCCTCGTCCAATCAGCTGAAGAACTAAATCAGAACAAATACTGACTTCATCCAAGCAAATAGAAATTCTGCCGGCAGATGGTCTTTGGACTCTACTGCAGCTTTGTTGACCTACCTGGTGGAGTTTGAACTTACTGCCTCCACGCTCGTGTAAGTCAGTTCCTATACACATGCAGCTATGGTCTGAATGTAGAAAGTTCCTCCTGGTGAAAGGCTTGGTCACAGCTGGTATCTTCTATTTTCGAAGTGCTGGAAACTTAGCAAAGCCACAGCAGCTGGAGGGAAACCCTTGGGCTCTGACTGCCAGCCAATGTTGTCGTACTTGGTCCCCCACCCACCCACGCTGGTGATTAAATCAGGAATAGATGGTGTTGCTGTGCTGGGCTCCCCAAACCTACACTTGCATCTTGATCTTCCAGCCTCCAGAACTTAAAAAAAAAAAGTCTATTAAGTCACTCAATCTAGAGTACCTAGTTACAGAGTTATACCCAAAAGTCTCAGGAAAATCTAAATAAAAATATTAACTTTAAGACCCTATGGTTCAGCTCTTGTATGGCAAATACTTCGAAAGTAAACCCCCTCATCCCAATTCACAGTAATTCCCATAGATGATCAACCTGTACGAACACTTCATAAGACAGAATATCATCAGGACCTCAATGTATAAAAGCTTATTTTTCCATAATTAAAAGAAGAAGATAGGCTGCTGTACAGAGCTGGTAGAATGGAGTGGGGGCTTCAAGTCTCTTGGATACTTCCAGTTTTCTGTTTTTCTATTTTAATATTTTCTCTTTTAATTTTTTAAAGGTTTGCTTTATGGGTATAGTCCCACAGATCTGTATCTGCACCGTGTGCTTGCCTGGTGCCCTCAGAAGCCAGAGGGGGAACTGGACCCTCTGAAGCAGGAGTTACAGATGGCTGTGAGCCACCATGAGGATGCTATGAATCAGGGCACAGTCCTCTGCAGGAACAGCCAGCACTCCAGCCCATTTCACCCTCTCCTCAGCCCAGGTTCCTTCCTTCCTATCCCGCTGATCAGAGTGCGTAGAACAGAGTAAATGCTGGAAGAAAAGCAATAGATAATGCTAAGGACATGCCTGCCCGGAGTTCTGTCATGGAGAGAAGCTGAGAAATGAAAGCAAAGACAGAAGATGTTGTTTTATCACCAGCACTGTGGCTGCACCTGAATCCAGTACTGGCTCAGCTACTGACTGTGGCTCCAAAATCACTCTCCTGCCATTCAGGTGAGGCCCGAGGAGACAGGAAGCCGTATTCTGTGGTCCCTCAAGAGACCCCCTTACTCATGAGTTCATTCCTCTCCTCAAGTTCGTCGGGGTTATTTTTCACGCTAACTTCAGAGTTTCTCGACTAATCCTGTAGTCAGGAGCTGCTAATTCGTCCCAGCCGCCCAGAACCAAAACAATGACACAGAAACTGTATTAATTAAATCACTGCTTGGCCCATTAGCTCTCGCTTCTTATTGGCTAACTCTTACATAATTATTTAACCCGTTTCTATTAATCTGTGTATTGCCACGTGGCTGTGGCTTACCGACTAAAGTTCTGTCCTATGGTCTCCGTGGGGCTCCATGGCTTCTCTCTGACTCCGCCCTCTTTCTCCCAACATTCAGCCTAGCTTTCCCACCTACCTAAGTTCTGCCTTATCGATAGGCCAAGGCAGTTTCTTTATTCATCAATGGTATTTATTCACAGCATACAGAGGGGAATCCCACATCATAATTCCAATCCATAATATATTACTCTCTTAGCCTTCCCTCAATTTCTCCCCACAAATGGTCTATCCAGGAACACAGAATTACTGTATTCCTAACATTAGAATTTCTGCACGCCTCGGCCAGGCCTTTCCCTGTTAGTGTGATTTACTGCACTTATCCAAACACCAGCTTAGGGACACGGAGTTCTACTGCTGTTGCTTTCTGTTTAAAGTTCTGTTTGTCCTTGGGTAGTGATCAGCCCGAGTTGCTTGCTATAGGAAGGTGGAGTCAGGAGAAATCTAAACAGAATTCTGTGCCACCAAGGGAGAGCAGAGGAGTGGGATTGTTCCAGGCCAAGGCCGCTGACCAGAATCAAAAGGAAGAGTCTGGAGAAGGGACTGTGGTGGCTTGGGGACAGCTCCTGTGTTTCCCCAGGCTGGAGACTGGAGAAAGGTCACCCACTACACGCCACGCCCCCATTCCCAGGCCAGAGGGAAGGAAGAAGGGACCAGTGAGTCTGTCTTAGCCATTGTCACAAGGGAGAGGGACGTTACCTGGGGACATGAGAAAACCCACTGTGTGTCAGGTATTCTCTTAGAATACCTACTGTGTGTCAGGCACTGATTTAGGTACCTTGTGAAGCTCAAAAAACACAAGATGACGTAAAGCGAAATCACCAGAGATTCAGTTGCAGAGCTGAAATGTATCCAATACAAACTCAGTCCTGTCTTACACTGAGGTTCGTGGCCTTTTGTTCGTGAGTGGATATAGCAGAAGAGAGGGGAAAGACTTGAAAGACCAATGACTAGGACTCAGGATCCGTCTGCTTCTTCATATCGGAAATGAGTAGAATGAAGACTGCTCACTAGTGGCTGTTAGCATCCAATGGTGTAACACAGGCAAAGCATTCAGTGCTCTCTACAGCTCGGCTCTGGCGCCTGCTCTCTCCTTAGTCCTCGGTGGTAATAGTGGTGGTGGGAGCCTTGTGATCCGTCTTGACAATGGTTCTCACTTGAGTATTTTGTTTAACAAGTTGATCGCGCCTCATTATTCCTCTGGGTTTATGCTTCAGTGACAGGGCTCCTTCTATGTGTTTGAGGGCACAGCAGGAGATACAGATGACATACCCATCCCCCAAGATCAAGAACCCAATGTTTTAGTGGGAGATGGCAGACAGCAAGCTTGGAGATACAGTAAACATAAAGCCTGGATCAGCAGATCATTGTGAGGGGGACGGAAGTAAATATTTAGCCTTTGCTGGTTATGAAGTCCATCTTCACAGCTGGTGTGATCAGGTCTGCACCGCAACACAATGGTGTCCACGTTCAACCTGTAAGTTACCGACAATGGCTTCATCTCAGCAAGCTTGGTGCCAGATTAGACCCACAGGCCACCGCTTGCTGACGAGTGCAGACAGTTATTTCAATGAATGATAAATACTGGGGATGAAATCAGGTGGGATTAATGTCTTATCGCAGGTTAGGTGGGCTGATGAGCTAACATCTGTACTGAGCCCCCAGGGAGGAGGTAAGACAGCTTCACAGTCTAAATAAAGATGAGAGCACCTCGGAAAAATGCCACACGTAAAGGAAACGCGTGCAAAGGCCCCAGCAATTTTAAACTCCGTGGCTGTTACTCTTCAGTCAAAGAAGCTAGAGCCTCGTGGCTGAGAGGGAGAAGGCAGGTCCTGGCAGGCTTTGTCAGCCTCACTAACAGCTGGCACTTATTCTAAGTAGAGAGAGTGGCCTTGGAGGTACAAGGGCCCCGCGTACAGGGTTGTTGGTTTGCTTGAGGGTTTATGACAAGGCTCCTGTAGCTTAGGTCGGTCACCTGTTTGCACCACGTTTTAAAGATCACTCTTGCCGTGGTGGCAGCGGTACAGAAGTGACAACAGTAAAGGAGACGTGGAGAAAGAAAGTTTCAGATATGTCTGGCTCTAGAGGCAGTAGCTGGAGGAGGGAGCATCCATTTTCAGGGCTACTCAGGCAGGCTAGCCACTGAGGCACGTGTTCTGGCTGGGAAGCAGACGATACTATGGTAAGAAAGGATGCTGGGGGTGAGAAAATAAGGGCTTCAGAGAGAATAAGGGGGTGTGGGTCCCTAGTGGGAACAGGAAATGACACAGCAGTCAGGTTGTTGCCGAGCATCTCCCAAAGGGGTGTCCAGTTTCTGGCAACTTCTCACCTGATATCACCTCATTTGTTAGTTGGGTCTGATCCTGAGCCTTGGAGAATGCCTGGTTTGTCTCTCCCTCACCCTTCACCCAGGGGTTTTTAGTGGCCCAGAATCCCTTATTCTCTTCCTTGTACCCTGAAAGCTGCAATACTCTGGACTCCAAGATAAACACTAGTCAGCCTATAGGTTTACCAAGGTAAATATGCAAGCCACCTTATCTCCTAGTGCCCTAAGTACCCGCGGAGAGTACCCCTTCAGAAGATTCCTCCTCCACCCTCCTCCCAGGTTCACAGTCTCTCTCCTCTCTCTCTCTCTCTGCCCCCACGCCTATCTCGCCTATCTCGTTAGAGCCCTGCCTTTCTTATCTTCCTCTTGTATTCCAAACTCTCTTCTAAAAAGCTCAGGTTAATCTCATCTCCTCTGTCGCTCTAACCACCTCTGGTAGATGAGAAGAGTCTCTGCTCCAGGGTTTTTGGTCTTCGACCTCTGTTAGTACTATCTCCATGTTGTTATTATTGTTGCTGTTGTTTCGTGGTACTGCGGCTCGAACCCATGCTCTCATGCATGCAAAGCAAATCCTCTACTCATCAAGTCTTTTTTTTCTTCTTCTTAGTTTTGAGATTCAGGATCTTGCGTGTTCTATGCTGACTTTGAACTTAAACTTATTTCTTTCTTTTTCTTTCATGTGTATGGATGTCATGCCTTCCATGTATGCCGATTCACCATGCGCATGTGTGTACCTGGTACCCACACAGTCCAGGAACCAGTGTCCAGTTCCTGGAACTGGAGTTGCAGGCTGTTGTGAGCACTAGAAACTGACCCTGAGTCCTCAGGAAGAGCAAGCAGCCCGTGCTCTTAGTGTCTGAGCCATGTCTCTAGCCCCTATAACTCACTTGGCATGCAAGGATGGCCTTCGACTTCTAATTCTCCCACCTCCACTTCCCAGATTTTGGGATTACAGTCTGATGCCACAAAACTGTGTTTATGCAGTGCTGAGGGGTCTAACTCGGGGCTCTCTCTGTGCAAGCTATCTATCTACCATTGTATCAACTGAGCTATACCACCAGCTCTCAAGTTCTTTTTTACTGTGTGTGTATGTGTGTGTGTGTGTGTGTGTGTGTGTGTGTGATCTCCTGAAACTGATGTTCAGTTATCTGTGTGTTGCTTTATTTTCTGAGTCGTAACCCGCAAGGACAAGAACAATAAATTATAAAATAGTCTTTGTAAAGAAGATGTCTTCATACTAATGTATGGAAGCAGATTAAGTTATCGGGAATTCTGTGAGCAAGTTGTTAACCATAGCCATTGTTCAAAATGAAGTTGCACAACATATAATTAAATACATTCTATTAAAACAAAAGGTGGTAACTACCAGAAGCTCATTATTTTTAAATTATCCTGGCTACACTTACATATAACCTCTGTAGTGGAGGCTCTTTTTGTCTATTGTAGCTTCCATGGTAGAAACTCCAATGAATAGTGTACTAACTGCTCATATGTTTCCAGCTCCATAGAGATCCACATTGGCATTTTCAAACTAGTGAGGATATTGACACCCCAAGGCCTGTTGAATGCCGTAATCCAGGAGGACAATTTTCCATAGAGTTCATTGTCTAATACCAGCATATTGATTGTAAAGTGACTTAATGGAATTTTGTCTTGTTTTGTTTTTGGTGGTAGTACACGACTTAATGGAATTTTAAAGCAGACATTCCATGTTCCAGGCTAGCCAGGGCTACATAATGAAACCCGATCTAAAACGTTTTTTTCTTTTTTTCTCTTTTTGGTTTTTTTGAGACAGGGTTTTTTTGTGTAACAATTTTAGCTGTTCTGGATCTCACTCTGTAGACCAGGCTGGCCTTGAACTCACAGAGATCCACCTGCTTCTGCCTCCCGAATGCTGGGATTAAAGGCGTGCGCCACCACCACCTGGCATTTTTTTTCTCTCTACAAAATGACACAAATCAGACTGTGTGGGCCCTCCCTATCACCTTTCTCTTTTTTTTTAAATTGCCTCTTTAAAAGCCCTGATTGCAAATACAGTCTCGGTTTGAGGTTCTGTGGGTTAGAGCTTCAATATATGAATTTTCAAAGATACCATTTAACCCATGACAGTATAATTTTACATATGCTTTCATCCCAGGAGTCCCACGGCCATTTTAGCATATTCTCTCTCTCTCTCTCTCTCTCTCTCTCTCTCTCTCTCTCTCTCTCTCTCTCTCTCTCTCCTCCTTCTCTGCTACTAGCCTATTGACTTCCTACCTTATTCTTCTCTGTAACTCCTAATGTGTGACACCAGAGTCACGAAGTCAGCATTTTCTTAAACAATAGAAAAAGAAGAAAAATAATGAGTATAGTTCTTTTATAGAGGAAATATGAGCTTTATTCTTCTAACTAGCACTCTTCTTATGGTTTTCAGGCATTACCCAAAGATCAGGAAATTGCAGAAGAAGGAAAAGAATAAGGCCAGTTGCCCTTACCACAGTCATCTAGAAATAACACAACTAATCACTTTTGTCCTTTCACGCAAAGTCCGTTATGCTCTTAATTTATTACAGGAAACACACACACACACACACACACACACACACAATTGCTCCCTAATGTTTTTTTTAGCTGAAGGCAAATAACACAAAATGAATATGATATTTTTTGGCTTTCCTTGCTACTGACAACTAAGTTCTGCTAATAAAACATGAGAATTATGATTGGAAAGAACCAGAATCTTCCATTAGAATCTGCATGCATGCTTTGTGATCTTGGTATTTTTCCTGCTGCTTCCTATTATCCCAGGAACAGAGGCAAGGCTATATTGGAATGTGTCAGAAAGGCCTGGGATGCAATGCCCCTCGGGGCCTTCTAGAACAGTCCAGCCTTTCAGGCTTTTGTCTGTGATGAAAAATAAATATATGTTCCAGGTTTCTTTATAAAAAAAACCAAACAAACAAAACCTCTCTATAACAGATAGATGAAACAATGTTTTATAACTTTTCTTTTACTGATTCATATTCAATAATCTTATTATTTTAGCTGCTAAATCATATGGATTAAACTTCTACAGAGTTGGCTGTATGGTGGTTTAGGCCTTTAATTTCAACAGGGGCAGAGGCAGGAGGATTTCTGTGAGTTCAAGTCCAGCCTGGTCTACATGAGTCCCAGCCAGCTTGGGCTACAAAATGAGTCCTATCTCAAAAAAGAAAAACTGTTGCCTGGTTGCATTTATACACACTATTCAGAGCAAGTGCCTCCAAATAGAAAGCAAATCTGTGGTGTCTAGAGACTGAGGGTATACACAAATTAGCAGAGTGCTATGTATGCGCTTGCTTTGGGGGTTATGAAAAACACTCCAGAACCACATTGTGGTTATGTTTGCATGAGACTATGAATATATTCAATGCCACTTATGAACCTAGCTTTCTGTCAGTTTCACTTCCCTATTATGGTCTGGGTATTGAGCATCCTCCCAGCTCCTGAAAAGACTCATGTGTTAAGGTTCAGGCCCTGATTTGGCAGTGTTTGAACTGACGCACCAACAGGGCTCTAGCCTTGTCAGTGGATTAGTCTGTTCGTCTAGGTTTATGATTGAATGAACTCTGGGGAGGTGATAGAAACTGTAGGAGGTAGAGAAGGGACCTAGCTGGAGGAAGTAAGTCGCTGGGGGCATGCTCTGTAGTCCTCTGTAGTACCTAGGATACAGGGTCTCGTGTATCCTAGGTCAGCTTCAAACTCATTACTTAGCTCGCAATGACCTTGGGTTTCTGAGCCTTCCACTTCTACCTCCAAGAGGTGCTGAGATCAGTCCAGGGCTGCGTGAATGCTGGATAAACAGTCTCTCAACTGAGCTGTGTGCTCAGCCCCAAGGAGGCTATTTCTTGTTCCTGGTCTGTCCCTGTCCCCTCTTTGTTTCCTGGCCACTCTGTGGTGAGCAGCTTTGTTCCATCAACCCCTCCCTGCCGTGATATTTGCTTTATCAGAGGCCCATAGCAAAGCAACCAATGACCACAGGCTGATACCTCTGAAACCATGAATCCAGATAAGTTTTTCCTTCTTTTGCATTGCTGTTTCCAACTGTGTTGTTGTATTGACAGAAAACTGATGAACACACTCCCCTCCCCATGAAATCTGGTCACAGATTCTTTGCACACTCTTCTGTTAAGAGGGCCTAGAGTCCCCCTCAGCCCCAGTTCAGGGTCTGACCACTTACTTGTGGCTAACATCATTCAATTTCTGTACCACTTCTCAAAAAGTCTTCCAGGATAGGCAGGGGGATGCACACCTTTAATGCCGAGGCAGAGGGCAGCCTGGTCTACAAAGCAAGTTCCAGGACAGCCAGAGCCACACAGTAGAGACAACTTTCCTCAGGAAAGGAAAGAAAAAAAAAGTTTGCTGTGTACTCTGATGGAATTCAGAGCCTGCTGTTTCATGGAGATGGGGGCAGGGTAGGGGGGTGTTCGAACTGTTCCATGGAGGCTCCTCCCATTAGGGACCACTTTGGCTCACCAACCATTTGGCTGCAGCCTCCCAGTGGCTGAACTGGTGGCAGCCACAGCAGGAGCCGAGTCACACCACCAAACTGTGAATAAGCCCACCATGGTCCTCAGCCCTTAGTCTGGGTGGCTGGTTATTGAGACATAGTAGCTACCCCAAAGGATATGCTGCCCTGTGTGTTTGCCACTGTGCACTTAACCCCTCTGAAAGGTCATCATCGGCTATGCCCAAGTTTTTAACTTCCAACAACTCTGCTCCGGACATCCTTAGAGAAACGACTCCGCTCTTCTTTGAACCCCAGCCCTGAGACTCAACAGCGACACGGAAGCTTTTGGGAGGAAAAACCCAAACACGGTCTCAACTCTTTCAAGAAGCAAAACAAATGGTGGTATTTCCCGGCAGCCTTATGAGAGGAAATCAGGGCTTTCCGGGTACTCAGGAGCGCTTGCTTCAAGTCAACCCAGTGATACGTGTCAGGAGTTATCACATTTCACACAGCGGTGGCCACTCCTGTGCTTTCCTGAGGCAGCAACTCAAGCCTTTCCTCTGGGTATATAGGTGTATATTTGACTTAATTACAGTACTGATGTTCTTATGGCCACTGCCTCTGCTGTGCCCTGTGCAATTACCGTAAGCTTTGGGATTAGATTCCTTCATTAAGCTTTACATGGGTATATCAATCAGTAGAAGAAAAGCCATGTATCTGGAGTAAGGGGGGGGGGTTGGAAATTCTCCTTTGGGTTGGACAAGATTCCTAAGGTTGGACACTCTCCGTACATGGTTATGACCACCAAATGCTGCAGGGCAGGCCGAAAGGCTGTGTGGCCGCCCTTCACTCTGGCTGCTGCTTTCACAAACTCAGGAAAGTTGGTAGAAGGTGATGGGGAGGGAGAAGAAGTCTCCCTGCGGGGCATAAAATGTGAAGAAGAACCTGAGCTATTTTAAAGTTTAAGCTGTGGATTCGGGCCTGGGCAGACGTCGTTTAGAAAGGAATGGTAGCTGGAGTGATGAGAATGGGTAGCGAGGATGTTAGAAGTAGAGAGAAATTCTATGCTTGGAAGTGATTCAGTTGTGGAGGAGAGAGAGGAAGAAGGGCTTGCAATAGGGCCAGAAAGAGGCTGGAGCATTTGTTAAGCATTCATGGGGCCCTCTGCTCCATCCCCAGCACCCTGCATATAATGAGGTGAGAGAGAGAGAGAGAGAGAGAGAGAGAGAGAGAGAGAGAGAAGGGGGGGGGGGGGGTCCAAGAGATAAGAGTGCAGACAAGTGCAGACAAGTGCACTGTCATAAGAGTTACGAAGGACTGGGCACATAGTATGTAGGGCCCGGTGCCAGATTAAAAGCAGGGCATTTTGGGTTGTTTTTATTATTATTATTATTATTCTCAAGTACTAAGATAGCTACATCAAAGGAAATGACGCTATGGCTAACTCTCCAGGTTGCACAGGTAGACGTTGGCCCTGGAATTAAGAAGCTGGAGAATTTCAAAGGAAGGACACATCAAAAAGGATGAGATTTGAACACAGGGGCAGAGGACAAACATCAGAGCACAGAGGACCAAAGTGTTGACAGCTTGCCAGACAGAGTATGCACAGAGGACTGAGGACTACGTCCCTTCTGCCTTACTGGAATAGAACATTGGAGGCTGGAGAGTGTATAAGGAATATTTGCTTGGTTGGTGATTCTGGCGCTTGAAAAAGCCAAACGGCACGATACTGGTGTATGGCGAGAAAAGCATGATGGGAAGCCGGCGTGTGTAATAGTCACCGACTGAGCAGGAGGGGTAGCCCCACTTTATAATAAACTACTTTTGGGGGGTGGGCATTAATTCCTACCAACAGTGGCGCCTCTGCGACAAATTATATCCAATCACCCTTTGACTTTTATATAGCCAAGAATGACCTTGAACGTCTGATTTTCCTACCTCTGCTTCCTAAGTGCCAGAATTACTAGTGTGTGCCTTCCCAAACAGCACTACCGACTGGGGACCGAGTGTTTACGTACTTGAGGCTATAGATGCCATCACTGTAACACACAGTGCTCACTGTGTGTTTCTTTGTGATCAAAGAGAAATGTCCCCCAGAGACTCGGGTGTTTGAACACGTGGTCCCCAGTTCATGATGCTTGCAGGGTGGGGTGTAACTGAGGGCGGGCTTTAAGAGTTCATGGTCTCACCCCTCCTTCACTTCTCTTTCTCTCCTTGCTTCACGGTATGAGTGAAGGTGTGCTCTCTCAGCTTCCGGCACCACTCATTCGCTCTCTTACCTCTCCCTGCCGTTAAGGACTCTTATTGCTCTGGAACTGCCAACCCAAATAAACTCTTCCTTCTATAAGTTGCCTTGGCCACGATATCTTACCACAACGACCGGATGGAAGTAACCGATACACTTTGGTTTATAGGACGCTGGGGCTCAAACCCAGGGCTTCCTGTGCGCTGGGCAAGCAATTCACCAGCCGTGCTGCGTTCTCGGGCTCTACCGCTCTTCAATACCATTCCATTATGGCCCCGGCCTTCAACACAGGAACCTTCGGGAAGAACTAACCATATGCAAACCATAGCAGGGAATGGGAAGAGAGACAGTCTAGTAGCGGTTCAGGGAACAATTGGGTTACGAACAAATCTTTCCAGAGTAGACACAATTGTGTTTGTGGCAAAGACTGAAAGTAGAAGAAAGGAAGAAGTGAGAGCTTCAGGTCTGGAAAAGGTGACTGTGTGAATGATAAGGGCGGTGAAAGGTGACGGCCTTCGGAAAGGCAGCCTGCGGCCATTTTGGAGTAATGGAAGAAGGAGGAGACGTGCCGGCAGAAGAGAATCAAGGAGAAAACCGTGCAAACTTTCCAAGGTTATCATATGATGTATGATACTCAACAGGACCAGACCAGGCCCGAAAATGGAATCCTCAGGCACCAGGCACACACATGATGCACAGACATATATGAAGACAAAACACTTTACACATCAAGAACTTTAATGTTATAAATCCCCTTCATTTTTAATTATTTTTTTTTAAAGAGACAAAATCCATTGAAAATTTAAGTGCTCCGTTCTGTAAGTGAACCGAAAGGATGGTCTGCTATTTCGTCAAAGCATGAAAAGAGTTTTAAATTGTGTCAGCTATTAACTTCTAATTTGTGTGAAAAACCCCTGCAGAACTTTCCCTTTCTCTAACTAGTAATTAAAGCATTACCTTGGCGCAATTAAGCGCTGGGTATTTAATAAAAATAAAGATAGTGGAAACACTCCACCTGCACACCCATCAAGATAAGTATCAGCAGCGAGAAAGCTAACAACAGCAGAGAACTCCATTTGAATTTATAAAGGGAATTAAGACAACACCTCTCAATTGAAAACAAGCAAACACACAGTGGAGAACAAACAGGGCAAGATTATATTACTCAACTCATACATAGACACATATAGCTTGAGCTAGGGAAAATGATCCAGTGGTTAGTCAAATATTTTTTTTTCCAGCTGTGGATTAATTACTTACCAATAAGTAAGAAAGCTTCATTTTTGCCTTTGAGGTGTTTCATTTTACACCTTATTAGCTTGATATAATATCTTTGATTTCTGTGTAGGAGAGCTGAGAACAAAGCTTGTTTCGGACTTAATGTCCTTGTGACTATCACTTGACAGAGACAGGCTTTGACCTTTAGCTTTTGACCATCAGTAGCACAGCCCCAAGGGGAAGTTTAACAACTCAGATTAAAAACCAACCAACCAAACAAACAGAAAAAGTAGCAAGAGTAGATATTCTTAGAAATTGATTTAAAAGTGCTTTCCTTTCTTTGTTAGTCTTGCTGGAGACCTTGGGAGTTTAACACAGGCTCCCAAGGAACCTCTTCCATCCGCATGGCTTAGAGGTTGCATGGCCTACAGGAATGTTTAGAATAACTTGGCTGTTTGTTCTGCAAACAGTCTTACTGCTAAGGTTTATCTTTCTACCTTCTTGAGAATGTGCATACAGACAGAAAATCTGACAGACCCTGCAAGGATCCTCAAGCCTCGAGTAGGCTGCCTGTGAGTTTAATAAAATACAGATTCCCAGGCACCCACTCTACTTCAGGGATTCAGGGCCAGGCTTTTGTCTGGTTTGTTTTCTTTCTCTTATATAACGTAGCCCTAGGGTGTTTACATAAGGTGTTAAACATTTTTTAAAGGAAAGAAAATGGTTACATAAATTCAACTTCCTAAATGGGATCTGGTGCAGTTATTAACCATATCTTCTTAAGTGACAAGCAATACCAATACTTTGTATAAGAGTTCAAGCTATGAACTGAGAATGGTTCCTCATGCCTTTGGTCCCAGTACTAGGAAGGCAGAGGCAAACAGTTCTTTGATTTTGAAGCCAGTCTGGTCTGTATAGTGAGTTCTAGGACTTCCAGGGATAAATAAAGAGATCCAGTCTTAACAGAACCCAAACAAAAAATGAAAACTATACATTTATGTGGCTTCAAATTTCATGTCATGAATGAACACTTCAAAGGATTTATTGTGCTGATGTGGTATAAAGAATAGTCAATTATGTAAAAGAACATTAAAATATACAAATATGTATTCATGTGATCATTATCATTGTTCAACCAAAATAAAATGTTAAATCAGAATAAATGCAGAAAATGTAATAACTCATTGTTTTTATTAAACAAGAAAGATGTAAACAATACCATTTTATTTACCATAATTTTCATTTTGACCATGTAGTTCACAAACTAGGTTGTTTTAACATGAAGTTATGTATTGTTAAATTATAATAACAATCACAATAGCGCTTTAAAAACAACAAAACAAGCCTAGAGTGTTGGCCCATTCCTGTAATCCCAATGCTCAGGAAGTTGAGGCAGGAGGATTCTGAATTCAAGACAGGCCTTAGCTGCTTAGTTTTAACAGATGAATCTGGGTCCATGGCTCAGTTGGTAGAGTGCTTGCCCAGCATACACAAAGTTCCGGGTTCTACCCCCAGCAATGGAAAAGCTGAACGTGGGACCCAAATTTTGTAGGATGGAAGCAGGAGAATCAGAAGTTCAGGGTCATCTTAAGCTTCATAAAGAATTTTGGACTATCCTGGGATACTTGGGATTCTGTCCTAAATAAAAATTAACAGACTTTAGTTTTTTTTTTTTAATTTTAAATTTGCAGGAAGAGAAAGAAAAGTATTGAGTGCCCATGCTCCAGAGTAGCACCAGGCTCCTCTATTGCCAACAGTTGTATTAGCTTAGCACTTCTGTTTCAGGTGAGTAGCCAGTAGTGGCTTGGACGGTGACTTTTGAAAGGCCAAGGTTGCCCAACAAGTCTGGAGCAGGACTGATGCTGGGAACTAAGCCACACCCACACACTCCAACAAGCCACACCCACACACTCCAACAAGTGCTCTAAATCATTTCTCTTGCAGAAATGTGTGCAGATTAATACCACAATGACTAAATTGTTCAGCTGCACTGTCTGAACGCCGTTGGTGTGGCAGAACTCCTTTGACCAAGTGCTTTGGTTGGTGTTGAGAACTGTTGCTATTTATCCTGGCTCCATCTTAACTTTCCTTCTTCCTGGTGTAAACCCGTGGAAGAAACCAATCACGCAGCACAGGACGTGTATCATTAATCAGTTTATAGCTTGACTCTTCCTTCAAAGCGCTGAGATGGAAGTAAGAGTTACTAACGCTAGTGAAACTGTTTTGTGTTACAAAGACGCTTAACACTTTCAAACGAGGATTACAAGAGGGTTTGTTTCTTCAGTTATTTTACTCGGTCGTTGAGCACAATACCCTCTCTCCAGAAGCTTCCGCTCTTCCAATTGCAGGTGGATAGGACACCAAGAAAAAGTCATGAGACTGGTCTTCCAATATCTGGAATAAACCCGAGAAGCGGGAACCTAACCAGGTAGGGTGCAGCTTGGGCTGGGGAGGGCTGTGTCATTTCCCAGAAAGTCTCCCATGGAAGGAGTCTTCAGGAGCTGCTAGCAGTTAGCAAGTCCCTAGAACCGCGCAGACCAGTTCACTGCTGTTTCCAGTTTGCCAGTTGCCAATCCGCCGCTGGGCTCCTGAGTCTGGCATCACCAGCCGGTCGGTTCAAAGGGTTCGTGGATCCCGTGCTTGGATGGCCTGGCCCTGCTAAACCGCTCCAGAAGGAAACTCCCTCCGAGCTGTCGGGAGTTCTTTCTGCACTGGGCCAAGCACCACTTTTGGAGGGCCAACTGGATTCTTGCTAGGAAAGCAGATTCTTAGGAACCCCAGTCTGTGCTACAGATCCCCAGACTCCTGGCCACACTAAAGCTAGAGGAGTTACCTCAGTGGGAACCAGGACTTCTTCCATCTGCTGTTTTCTTTACGTCCGGGGTTGAGTTTTTAAGGAGCTATAGGGCACGTCCCGTTCCAGTGTACAAAACATTTCCCGACGGCTATCACGAAAACTTCTAACGCGATTTAGAGCAGAGAAAGTCGATACGGAAAGGCAACTTCCAGAAGTTAGGATTCGTCTCCCGCTTCCCGCTTCCTGTCCAGCGATCGCTCACCGGCAGAACCGAATTGATGAGATAGGCATAGAGCAGGTTCCTGGAGCGCCTAACAGTCACCGTCCCGGGGCCCCTCTCTCATCCCCTGTAACTGTCTAGTCTCTATGGCCAGAGGAAAGAGTCAAATCCTCTAATGGCGCCTAGGCAGGTGGCAAGAAGACCCAGGAGAAGCGCATGGCAGCCGAGGATTCAGAGGAGGTCTAGGTGGGTAGCTCGGGCCCTCGCGGCCACAGCACACAAGTAAAGCTGAAGGCGGAGCCTTTGGGGGCGTGGTCGGGTATCCGGTGGGCGTGGTCTGGTTGGTAGCTGGGAGTGGGAGCGGCTTGTGGGAAGCTTGAACAGGCTGCGGGCGGGGCTACAACGGGCGTGTCCAGGCACCCGAGTAGGCGTGGTCTGGATATATTTGAGACCAGACTACCCCTGAAGGTTGAGGAGCACTCAGGGGCGGGGCCGGTCCCAGGGTAGGCGTGGCCCTTCTCGTGGAGGCGTGGTTCTTGGGCGGGGCGGGGCGGGGCGGGCGGAGCCCCGGGGTAAGCGAGAGCAGGCGGCTGGCGAAAGCCGGCTGCGCCTGGGGCCGGAGTGCTCACCGTTGTTGGCGCGCTGGTGAACCGCAGTCCCCCGCTCGGACCGAGCGCCCCCGGCGGAGCGCAGAGGGAGGCAGGCGCGTCGCCAGCCCCTGGCCGCCCTCCCCCAGCCCGGGAAGAATGTGCCAACAGCTGTTCTCTGCCCGCGAGCACTTCGGCCAGAAGTGAGGAACTTGGAGGAAGAAGAGACAAAGGCTGCGGTTGGGACGGAGGAGGTCCGAGAGGCGGACAAAAGGTGCGGAGGAGCAGCGGCGACCGGGCGATGGCAGCGCGGCGGCTCCGCGGGCTGGAGTCGCCCCGAGGCGCGCCGTGACACGCGTGGCTTCCCTGGACCTGCCGCCGCGCCACGCCGCGCTGCGCTGACTTCCGCGCGACTGCAGCCGCGCCGCCTGAGAAGAAGGTGCGGGCGCCGAAACAATGGACAGCTTCTTCCCTGAGGTGAGTGGCGGGCAGGACCTGGCGGAGACCGGCACCCGGACCGGCACTCCGCGCGCGCCCCGGCGCCTGCGCGTCCCGGGGAGGGGAAACTTTGTGGGAGTCTCCTGAAACCCCACTCCCTCCGCCGGCCCCGAGTCTCGGATGAGTAAGCCTAGGCAGGTTGGGGTTTGTCCTGCTCTCGCATGTCCCCGGGCGTGGGTGGCTAGCTGACACTCCGCGCCAGGTGAGTCCTCGGGCGCCGGGCGGGGGAGAGCTGAGGGCCGGGCGGCCCGGGTGCCAGGAAACGCGGTAAAAGGCGCAACCGGGACATGCCTTTCTCCAAGAAAGGTCTGGAACTTCCTTTGCCGAACGTGCGGGCTTCCTGTGCAGGGGCCAGTGGCTTCCAGAGCAGCGGGCTAACGAAGTGCGAGCCGGGCCGGCAGAGTCCAATCACTGCTTGCCCTGCCTCGTTGGGCCTTCAAGTCCGCGCTCTACCTAGCGGCGCTCGGATAGGAGGGCTCGAGGATAATTCCGGAGCACGTATTTAATGCCATTCTTTGGCAGATCTTGAATTCAAGTTTAAATAAAAATTCGTTTAGGGCAAACAAAGGTTATTTTAGAAGATGAAACCGATGCCCGTTTTAGGGTCTTTGAGGGCGGAACACCACAGTTACTTGAGACGCGACTTGAAAGTTCCCTTTCCCCCTGGGATGGAGAGCCGCTCTGGTTTCTTGGCACCGATTCCTTTCTTGGTTGTGTTTATTTAATAAATTCTGTTTAAGTTTAGAGGTTTGAAGTGGCTCAGAGTAAACTTAGCTGACTTAAGGGAGACTGATGTGATTTTCGAGGGCTATGTTTTGAGAATCCGGGACAGTCTTAGAATCTTCCAGCAAATCAGAGTAGTGAGAATTTCCCTCCGCGTTAGCTAACTTGCTTTATCAGACTTAATTGGCTATAGTGTTTCAAGGTCTGACGTTCACTTACTGTATTCTCAGGCAGCCACTTAGAATAGCCACAGTGATGTATTGTGTAATGGTCGAATTGACTTTTTCCAAAGTGGTTGTCTCTGTCACCCTGAAAAGGCAGCGTGGAAAGGAAATTAATCATTCATCACTTAGGAAGAAAAGAACTATATTGAAAATTGTGACCCCATAGCTTTTCCCAATTCCTGCGCTATTGTTTCATGCCTGTCGGAAGTCACTGGCACATTTGAGGAGTAAGTGACCGCTAGGTTGGACTTTTATCTGTAAGAAAACTGAAGTTCTGTGTCTAGGGCAAATAGTTCTTAACTTGGTGTCTTTTGGAAAATTTGTAAGTAGTAGTGCTGACAAGGCTCCTTAAGCCTGAGGACCGGCGAAGTTCAAGGTCTCCCCTTGGGGTAGAATTCTGCCCCCTAGTGCAAGTGGTGGGAACTTCATGATAACATGGCCTATCGGTTCCTGCATCCTGGCCTTTAAGTAACTCCAGGGGCTTCTTTTATATGTTGGTTCTTTGGGAGGAGATCTCCGTGTCTCGGAGTGATCTTGGAAATAACAGTGAAGTTGTTTTTTTCTTTCTTTCTTTTTTTTTTTTTTGGTTTTTACGGGTTACCTGTTTCATTTTTCCTGTTTCTAGTGAAGAACCTTATTTGAATGTATTACCAGATCGACAACTCTTTCTCTTCCCTGCTGATGGCTGGTATTTCTGGAAGTTTTTTTTTTTTTTTTTTAATCTGCCAGTGTGTTTATGTTATTCTGGTGATTTCTAGTCAGCCGTCAGCATTCTGCCCCACACATAAAGCAGCAGGGCAGTAAAAAAAAAAAAAAGCTAAACAATTGTGTCGTGATTGGAGACACACTCCCAACACATACCCTTTTGCTTTAATGTCTTTGAACACCATTTTGTTAACTGTTGGGTGAAGGTGTTCCTTATCCCGTGAGACTAGAAGGCACAGAAATACAGTGTCCAAGGGGGGGTCTCCTCCTCTCTGAGGAGTGTTCAGTTCTTCACTAACTTTCTCTGTGATTTAGAGATAATGACTTGTTGCTTGTTAGCCAACAATTTGAAGTTCATGCTAACAGCTAAAAAATAAACTGTGTGAGGCAGACAACAAGGAAGTAGGAAGTGCTTCCGAATCCCTGCTGCTGCTCAGACCTGGACTAGGTCTCTGCAAACTGGGTCCCTATGACATTGTGGGCCAGGCACCTCTGTGCCGGAGGGGCTCTCTGCACTCATAGCAAAAGAGAACAGCTTCTCTGGCCTTCGCTCCGCCAGTGCTAGTAGCCTCCCTCTCAATGATGACGGTGACGTCCCAGAATGTATGCAGCTGTTACTGCAGGCCTACAGTCGCAGAGCTACACCCGGCGGAGCTGCCCTGAGTAAAGCAGTTGCCTCCCGGCCCTCATTCCTGTGTGTGCTTCTTGTCTGCACTTGCCTGCTCTAACTGGGAGCAGGCCTCCTGCTAGGGGCCAGTGGCAGCCAGGGAAGCTGCAGGCTTGTGCCAATCAGCTGATACTGCTGCCTTCAAAATTCGCTCCAGGATTGGCGGAAGGGACCGTGCCCAACTCCCCAGTCAGGTTTCAGTTTCTTCATGGCCTTCATTAAGTTTTTATGGCTTCTCTTGAGTTAATTGTGTGTGCTCACGCGAAGGAGCTTGCTTTTCCAGCGTTTCTTGCAAAGTTACTGAAAAGTTGAGTTCAGGGAGAAATTAAATTTAGGTATGTCTATGGCCAGAAGCAATTATGTACAATAAAATAAACACAACAAACCAGTCAACCAAACAGCAACAATGACCTCCCCAAACAGTAAATAGCAAAGGTTCAGTTGTAAAATGACAAGACTCTTATACAACATTTTTGAGGTTCGCTGTGGGCTCCGTGTTCCCGTCGTTAGAACCAAGAGGCTGCCTGGAATACAGCAGGGCACCAAGCATTTCCAGAAGAGCTGACCTCCTCTTTTTATTTTAGGCATAGGTGTGGCATAGGCTGTACAAGAGCAAGCCCTTGTTTGGATTAACAGCAAGATATAAATGGCCACATTGATTTTTCATAATAAATAAGTAGAAGCTGCATGCCCATAAATTTAAATATAGAAAGCAGATATTAATGCTTCAAGAGACAGCTTGTTAATGAAAATATGCTAGATAACCCTATTTCTTATAGGCTGGTTCGATGTGACTTGGAAGAGGTCTAGCTCAATGCTGTTCAGAGGAGGACTAGAGGTGTAGTTTAGTGGTGGAGGCACTGAGTTTGAGCTTCAACACCACACCACACACACACACATACACACACACACACATCAATACACACACATACACACAGCCCACACATACCTATCCACAAGCATACACACACAGCACTTACACATATTCACACACAGCATACACATATACCATACACACATGCCACACATACAGCACACACACATATTACACACAAACACACAGCACACGTATACACACACAACATACACATATACCATA
>NC_022021.1:41346939-41355079 GCF_000317375.1 Microtus ochrogaster
CACACAGCACACCCACACAGCACACACACACACACACATACATACACATCATACACAGCACGCACACACACGCTCACACATACATATACACGCTCCTGCGTAACTTGGGAACACACCATGGTTTCAGTTGTTACCTGAAGTTATTCAGAAAACATTTTAAACTAGAAGTAGACCCCACCAAGCTTCTTTCTTCCTCCCTTCTGACTAGTGGAGCCTGTGTGTGTGTGAGCCAGCCACATTTCCTGTGACAAGAAAATGGACACATTGATATTTTCTGTCATCTTCTCCACACCTCATCAGTTCCTAATGTGTGCAGGAGAGGTGCTGAGGACCTTTGTCCCGCCAGATCTTGAGAGCTACAACATCTATTGGTGGCACTGGCTGGGTCCCCTTTAACGTGTTTTCCAATGGGGTTATAGTCCCTTGTCTTGTCTGCCCAGTCCAGAAGAATTTCTATTGTCAAGTCTCCCCCACCCCACATCCGGGACAGCAAAGCTGTAGGAACAGCTGCAAGCAAACAGTTGTTCTAGCCCAGAGTACTGAGCTTCTGTCCAGGGGAGGCCACGAAAGCCCGCCTCCCCCACATCACACGGCCTGATCTTAAACCTCTCAAAGTCAGGCAGAAGCTGGTCTGTGCCAGGCCTTCAGCATTTAACCAGAGTCCTGGAGAGAAAGGGCAGTGTTTGCTTGCCCAGCTCTGCCCTCTTTCCATGGCTTCACCTGTGAGCGTACAAACCTTGACCGTGCTCATCCGCTCTTGTGGCCAGTAGGGTGGTAGTACCTTATTATCGCATTTCAAAACTGTGGCTTCAGAGGACCGATACGTATTTTCATGTTACGAATTTGCAGGGGGCTTGGAAGAGTAAGTCCCTGATGAAGTCTGCATGAGGCATGGTACTGTTTCCCCAGCTGTGCAAGGGCCTTGTAGAGGCAAGTGGACGCCTTGCATTCCTAGCATCCAACCAGCCTGCACCATCCGTAGGATCAAAGCACTTGTAAGATCCCTGTGGTTAGCATGCCTTTCCTGGCTTTGACTGATAGTAGGTGGGTGTTCTAGTGTCTGCCTTGCTTGGTTGTTAGGCAAATAGGAGGTAAGATTTACCAAGCTCTACATGTGGTAGGTGGTAGGTATTTAAAGGTCAGTGATCAGAGCTACACTTAGAAGTCAAAAAAGATGCTGAGGCTGGAGCCTGAGTTAGGTGCCCAGGACACTTGAAACAGGAAGTAGTGGCTTATGCCGGCAGTCCACTGAGGAGGTGCAGACAGCAAAATCAGAAGCCTGAGGTCATCCTTGACTTTATAGGAAGTTTGAGGTCAGCTCAATGCATGAGATACCTGTGTGGAGGAGGAAGAGGAGAAAAAAGGAGGAGAAGGACGAGGCCCCTGGTGGTGAATAAATCCAGGTACACATGGTTGCACGGAAGGGCTGAGAGATGTGACCCAGATTGTTTCCTGGTCTGATTGCATTGATTTGATTTGGTCCCCCGCCCCCCCTTTAAACCTGGGAAGTTCTTGGAAATTCTGTGCTTCCAGAGTTCCATCTAGATGACAGCCTGTTCTTACAGCCCATCGAGGGTGAGGTGCAGGTCTCCAGGTAGTGGTCATGCCTTCGCATCTTGTGACCCTCTTCTACCACATTGAGTTCTTAACCTTCTGCTCGCTGCCCTGGATGCAGCCCTGCATCTTACCTAAGAGCCCTGCAGCTCTTACCTTCTGCTTGCTGCTGTGTGAAAAGATTGACTGCCTGTCCTGCCTGCCCACTCCAGCGGGTCACGACCACAGTCAGCTCCCCACTGTCTCCCCCGAGCTTGCTTTCTCTCTTCTTGGTCTTTGGAGGAATTTGTTAACTGGTGGTTTTGTGTACTTTATATGACTTCCCCCTGCTCAAATGAGCAAACTGAACCCACGAGAGGTTAGAGAGCTTATATATAAATAAATTCTGCTGCTCATGTACATAGAAAAGAAAGTCCTCAAGGGTGGGGGTTGACCTTGGAATAGCAGATAGTTTCATTCAAAGAGCAAATAAAAAAAATAAAATATTTTTGTTTTGTTTTTGTTTTAGGTCAAAGAGAGAGATGAGGGAAGATGTTTCTAACATTTTACAGTTCTTTGAAGATAATACTAAAGGGGGGTACTGTTTGTTCCAGACTTACAAGTGTGCCAGGTGTGTTGTTGAGTTGTTATTTGCATGCTTGTTTAGTTCATATGACCCTATGAATACTACTCGTTAGTTGTGTGTACCCCATGGATGAAGAAATGAGGCAAAGAGAGAGGTTGAGTAACTAGCCTAGAGTCACGCAGCTAGAGAATGGACACATTACTGTATGAATTCAGAATCAGTCCTTCCAAAAATATAGAAAGCCTCACGCACCCACCTTTTCTGTCCCTTGGTCCCTTTGTCTTTTTTTTTTTTAAGCTTGCCTTATCTTTCCTCTGCTGTTACTAAGTTGTTTCTGAGTTGAGTAGCAAGTGGTTCTCACCTTAGAGACATCGAGGCTCTATGGAGAATGTTAATCAGCATCTCAACATGGCAGTGTCTTTTATTTGCCTTGCTTTTTACATAGGGAGGACAAGTGCATCTGTGTCCTTTAAAAGGCAGTTTCTGAAAGTATCTCGGCCTCAGGAGAGCTGCGAGGTCATGTTAGGCACTGGGTACCTAGGCATTTCAGAAGGGCCTGGTTTATTAAAAGGAAAGGCAAGTTCCTTTGTTTCGTGGCTTCTGATAGTTTCCGGAGTGGAGACTGAAGTTTCTGTCCCACCCAGTCCTGCAGCTGTTCAGTCCCAAAGAAACACACGGAGGCTTATATTAATTATAAACTGTTTGGCCTCTTAGCTCAGGCTTATTACTATCTAGCTCTTACAACTTAAATTAACCCATAATTCTTATCTGTTTTTAGCCACGTGGCTTGGCGCCTTTTCTCAGTGAGGCATTCTCATCTTGCTTCCTGTGCATCTGACTGGTGACTGCGTCTCTACCTTTCGTCTTCTAGAATTCTCCTAGTCTGGTTACCCCACCTATACTTCCTGCCTGGCTACTGGCCAATCAGTGTTTTATTAAAGATTGACAAATCTCTTACAGTGTACAAGAGCATTCTCCCACAGTACCGGAGTGACTGTTGAGATGCCATTTTCTCTCTCATGAAAGGATGATGCTGACTAAGTTCTTGGTGTTTCTTCACAGCAGCCCCCATTCCCTTGTAGCTGGACCCTCTGCAGAACCCCCAGCTGGGAGGTTTCTCAGAGTACTCCTTGCATAAAACAACATGCTTCTTGCTAAGAGCTGTTTTGAAAATGTGTCCCATGGGCCTCCAGTTAGAATCTGCTGTTCAACACCGACGTTTCATGTCACATGACACCGTACCACCCGACCTGAGAGTTACAGGGAAGGTGCTGGAGTGTTCTGGTGGCAGAGGCCCCAGGCCTGTGGAGATTTATGCTGAGGAAAGGACAAACTTGCAACCTCTGCCTCAGTACGTGCTTTTTAAAAGATTGATTTCATGTGTATAGGTGCTTTGCCTGTATGTATGTCTGGGCACAGCCTGTGTGCAGTACTCCCAGGGGCCAGAAGAGGGTGTTGGATCCCCCTTGAAGTGGAATTACTGGCCTACAGTAGTAAACCACCACGTGGGTGCTGGCAATAAACCCCCCCCCCCTCCTCAGGAAGAGCAGCCAATGGCTGAGCTTCCTGCTTAACTGCTCAGCCATCTCTCCAGCACCTGTCTGCCCCCTCATTCCTCTTAGAGATAGGATCTTGGAGTAGTCCCTGCTGACTTGCTTTGTATCTTGGTTAGCCTTGCTATTAGGTGAGGTTAGCCTTGAACTTTGCCTCTTTCTCCTCAATGCTGGGATTCCAGGTCTGTAACCACAATATCACCACATCCAGTATACACACAGTACTGGAGGTCTAGCTCAGTACTTCCTACCACTGAGCCACCAAGTACTATACTTCCTGCCAACTGAGCTGCGTCCCCAGAAAGTTCTTTTGTGGATGTCAGTCTAGAGGAGGCTTGCTTTGCTGGGCCAGGGCATTAGTTATTGATGCTGTCACAGAGTTCATACAACAGTTCTAAGGTTGAAGTGTGAATGGGCTTGTGAGTGATAGATTTACTGATTGCTCAGGGGGACTTCAAAATATTTTAATCTAATTATATATGTTGTAACCAATAGAGCCGTATTGTGAATTTTCACCATTTCTTCAAGCAAGCCCATTTGTGCCCCCAGGCCTTCTGCTACCCTGAGGGAGAACCCAGGACCTAGTGCTTACTTGGCAAACACTCTACCTGGGAGCTGTGCCCCAGCCCAGAGCAAGAACTTTTTACGTGGTTTCCATACTTTTCATGCTGTAAAGAAAACTGAAGACAGAAGCTAAGAAGAAAGTCTGTTTAGAGCTGAGTCCACGACTTGATGCGCATAGCTCAGATAATAGTGTAGACACGATTATGTTTGGAAGATTACACCTTTGAGAGTCCTTTTGTTTCTAGCCATATACATTTAGATTTTTAAAACAATTTTTAATTTTATTTGTTTATTTATTTTTGGTTTTTTTGAGACAGGGTTTTTATGACATTTAAAATGCTTCTTATAGTTCTTTCAGAGTTTCACACATCCATAACCTTCACCTCCCAACCCTCATCTTTTTTTTTTTTTTTTTTTTTTTTTTTTTTTTGGTTTTTCGAGACAGGGTTTCTCTGTGGTTTTGGAGCTTGTCCTGGAACTAGCTCTTGAAGACCAGGCTGGTCTCGAACTCACAGAGATCCGCCTGCCTCTGCCTCCCAAGTGCTGGGATTAAAGGCATGCGCCACCACCGCCCGGCCCCAACCCTCATCTTTAATTCACTTCTCACTTCCTGCACACCCAACTTTGGGTCTTTTTTTTTCCCATTTTGATCCTTCAAGATCCATTTTGTGTTGCCCAGATGATACTCGTGGCTATGGTCTTTGACAGGAGTGTGGTTGATTTACCAGAGTCAACTCTCTTTGAGAAAACCGTCTCTCGTTCTCCCAGAAGCTAACAATTGTCAATAGCTCCATGTCTAGGGGTGGGATTTGGTCCTGCTTGGGCTTACGCAAGTTTTGAATGCACTGTTGTAATTGCTGTGAGTTCATCTGCGCAGCTACCCCCGTGTGTCCAGGAGATAATGTTTTCTTGCAGTCATCCACTGCCTCAGGCTCCTGCTCTCTTTCCACCCCCTCTTCTGCAATGAATCCTGAGCCTTGGGAGCCGGGTGCAGTATCTATGTTCCCTTGAGGGCGCCTTGGCCAGTAGTGGGCCTCTGTGTTAATCAGCAGCTACTGCAAATAGAAGCTTATTAGATGAACATTGAGGGATGCATTGATCTGTGGGTATAATGGTAAGTCATTAGGAGTCAGTCTAATACCATTCCATTTACAGCATAATAGTGTAAGGCTCTCCCCTAGGGCTATGACCCGTCCAGTCATAGTTTCCTAGCCTGTTAATGGGGCTAGGTATGGGTTTCGTCCTGTGGAGTGGGGCTTAGCTACAATTAGAAAGTGGCTGGTAGGGCTGGAGAGATGGCTCAGTGGTTAAGATCACTGGCTGCTCTTACAGAGGACCAGGGTTTAATTCCTAGCACCCTGCATGGCAGTTCACAGCCATCTGTAACTCTAATTGTAGGCAATCCAATGTCATATTCTGGCCTCGGTGGGCACTGCACACAGGTGGTGCAAATGGATACATGCAGACCCGTACGCATAAAATAAAACTTCAAAAAGAGAAAAAAAGGAAGTTGCTTGTTCCCATGTTGTTTATGCCGTTGTGTAGGCCAGTCACTGCTGTAGTTTGAAGGGTTCATAGCTGTGTGTGATTGGTGATTATTTTCCCTCTCCAGTGGCTTGTGTAGCACCAGTACAGTACTGTGATAGCCAGTATGAAAAGCTCCCAGCTCTTGTACCAGCTTGGTTGGCCAGAAAGCATGTGACGTCTTCAGCAATAGGTTCTCACTGTCAAGTCCTGGAGAGCCACCAAGAGCAGTGGCGAGAGTTGTAATGTTTGGGGGGCCATTGGGGCCTCACTGGCCAGCAGCTCCAGAAGATGTAGCTTATATCTAACCCTGGGCTTTTGATTTGTTAGGGGCTGGTGCAGTGGTTCTCAACCTTCCTAACGCTGCGACCCTTTAATACAGTTCCTCATGTTGTGGTGACCCCAGCCATAAAATTATTTCCTTGCTACTTCATAGCAGTAATGTTACTACTGTTATAAATTGTAATGTAGATAGCTGATATGCGACCCCTGTGGATGGGTCGCGACCCACAGGTTGAGAACCACTGCTCTAATGTCTGGTGGGGGCATAGTTGCCCTGCTTTAGAACTCCATTTAAACTCTGTGCACATATGTGAAACTTGTACAGTAGCGGCTTTGCATGTATCGTTTTTAAAGGGTCTTTGGTGTTTTTTTTTTTTTTTTTTTGGTTTTTCGAGACAGGGTTTCTCTGTGGTTTTGGAGCCTGTCCTGGAACTAGCTCTGTAGACCAGGCTGGTCTCGAACTCACAGAGATCCGCCTGCCTCTGCCTCCTGAGTGCTGGGATTAAAGGCGTGCGCCACCATCGCCCGGCCGTCTTTGGTGTTATTATCCCATCCCCTCTCCCCCTCTACTCTGCCTTGTACTTCCCCACCCCAGTTTAACTAACTTCCTGTTCCATTATTTACCCTTTATACCAGTGTGTTCTACCTTCCACGTTTCTTTTAGTTTTCTGCATGGCGTGTGTCTCTACGTACGTGACATTGTATATGTATGTGGATGCTCACAGAGGCCAGAAGAAGGCACTGGGTCCCCTGGAGCTGGAATTATGATTGGTTGTGAGCCACTCCACAGAGGTGCTGGGGACCACACTCAACTCCGCCAGGGGTGCAGCAATCCCTCTTAACTGCTGCACCATCTCTCGGCCTCCTAAAGCATTTTCTTTATTTGCGTGTGCTGGCCTGAGCGCTGATGTACCACAGCACATACATAGAGGGTCAGGCCAACGTGTAGAAGTTGATTCTCTCTTTTCACCATGTAGGTCCCAGGGATTGAACTCAGGTGGACACAAACTTGGCAGCAGGCGCCTTTACCCACTGAGCCATATTGTAGGCCCATGCAATTGTTTTTGTTTTCCCCTTTGTTCTGATTTTTAAAATATCTTAAACACAAACAAACACTTTTTTGTGTGTTTCATACATAATGCCTTCTTTACAGAGGTAAAATTTTGTTTTAAATTATTTAAAAAAGAGACAAAATAGAATGACTAAATTCTATTGTGAGTTTTTGGGAAGGTTTCATAATATCGTCAGTGAGACTATACTCAAAGTAACTGCTATTAGCGCAGAGTCAAAGTTCATATTATTTCCTAGCGAAGACCAAGATTTGCATTTCTTTGATATTGTTTTCATGGTCTGCCCAGCACTCAGGAGTCCACAGTGCAGGAAGACACCTCTGGGTGTCAGGTCTGAGTGTAGTAACGCTGCCGTGTTCATCTGACGGATGTACCAATCCCGCGGCCCCTTTTAGGATGTTGCTAATTGTTTTCTGCCCTAGCAGCACCAGAACCCTTTCTGGTACCTAGCTCACCGCACGCTTGACTGTGCAGGCGTGGGTGTGTGATCAAAGGGTTTACACGAGTTTACTTGGATGCTCAGACTGCGGAAGCTTGATGGAAAGTGTCAGCTCACCTTGTAGGAGGCACAGATGAGCCACTGCTGATGTATTTGTGAGCGGATGGGGGGGCGCTTTGTAGCTTCCCATCAGAAAGAGTGCAATGCACAGCCTGCTGGGAGAAGTCAGCACAGGCTCCTGATTTATGCTTCCTCCTCTGGCTCTTTAGTTTTTCTTGTTTGATTACCAGCAAGGCTACTGATTGACACGCCCTCCTCCCTATCTGGGCATGGTTACTAGTGTTCATTTTTGAGGTCAAAGTTTCACAGGAACCAGGATATATATTTCCTGGGTGTCTGTTTGACAAATTACTTAAATGGCCTTCTTTTAATTTTGTTTCTTTTGCCTTGTACTGTCTTTGGAGATAACCATAGGCACGAGTTGGTCTGTGATTACTGGTTTTTTTTTTTGTTTGTTTTTTTTTTTTTTTTTGTTTTTCGAGACAGGGTTTCTCTGTGGCTTTGGAGCCTGTCCTGGAACTCACTCTGT
>NC_022021.1:41355179-41361553 GCF_000317375.1 Microtus ochrogaster
CAGGGTTTCTCTGTGGCTTTGGAGCCTGTCCTGGAACTCACTCTGTAGACCAGGCTGGTCTCGAACTCACAGAGATCCGCCTGCCTCTGCCTCCCGAGCGCTGGGATTAAAGTCGTGCGCCACCATCGCCCGGCCTGTGATTACTGTTTTAATTTGGGGACTTAACGAGCACACCCTAGGTATGTGTTGGGAGATCTATGTGTGTTTAAGTTCATTATCCATTAACTCAGAAAGTCTTTGCACAGACTCGGAAGCCAATGTGTTAAGACTTCCTACATCCCTAACAGAGCCACCATTGTCCTTTCCTGCAGCCTCTTTCTATTTCCACCCACACTTTGTTCCACAGATGTGACCGCAGGAGACTTAGCAGGGTCAAGGTGGAAGACAACGGTCATTGTCCTCACCTTGAGACTGGCCCTCATTTTACTATTGCATAAGAGCGGTGATGTTCTTCAAACCCCCTTGTGCATGTGGCGAGCTAACAATTCTCAGAAACCAAGCCAGAACCCTGGACTGGATTTGATAACTCTTGTCTTTCCTTAGATTTTTTTGGTACAGGCCAGAGCTACGGGCCAACTAGGTCACTCGCCCTCAGGCAGTTTCCAGTCTCAGATTTCTGAGTGTATTCAAGTGTACTACTTTTCAGGTCTCTCCAACCTGGCACTGTTGACATTGCTATGGGGGTGGGGAGTAGGGGATGGGGGTGGGGCTGCCCCATGCATAGTAGGATTTTAGTCTCATTGACCTCTCAGTCACTGGATGTCAGTATCCCCAACTCCCAATGGTTGCGACAATAGAGGATTCCAGAAATCAACCAGCGGATTCTGGCATCAAGGGCCCACAATGCCGTGTTCCTTCTGTTCTGTACAGATTAAACACAGAGGTGTGCTCTCAGCCTTCCCCAACTCTTTTCTTTCCTAACGGCTTCTCGTGGCTTTGGGTGGCATGGCGCAGACGCCCCTTTATCAGTGCTGGCGTTCATTCTGTGTGGCTCTGGTTTCTCCCTCGGGTGTCAGCGCCTGTCCACATTTGCAGCCAATACTTGACATTTGAGTCGTATATCAGATTCCTGTACAGTCGGAACCTCTGCCTCAGGCTCCTTCTGGCTCTCCCACGGGTCCCTTCACCAAATGCTCTTTCGCCTATATCCTCTCCCTGAAGCATTAGGGAGACACTGCTGAGGCTGGATAATTAGCTGACAGTTGTTCACTGTGTGAAGAGAGGGTCACATTTTCTCAAGAGTCCCAGTGCGCCTAAATAAGTTGCTTCCCAGGTCCTGTTCTTGTGTGTTTTGAAGTTTTATTCTGGTTTCTTTAAAAAATAATTAAGTATAGGCTTAGAATCTGCCCAAGTAGCTAGAAGTGTAGCTTGCGGTAGAATGCTTGCTCAGCTGTGCCGGGCTCTGGGTTCAGGCCCTGTGCTACAAAACACTCAGGGTACAGGAGGTCCTTCCTCTTTCCTGTCACCCTGTTTCCCTGGTGGTGACCTTTTACATAACAATAGTTCAGTATCAAAACAGTAGCTCAGCATCAGAACTGGCTTTGGAGACCTCACCTTTGGAGACCTGGCTGGAGACCTCACGCGGGTTTCCCTGGTTTCATAGATTCACGCCTGTGTGCACACATTTCCACACACAGCTCCCAGCATGCAGTGAGTGCTTCGCCGCCCACAGTGTCCCCATGGGGAACTGTTCCCACAGTCCCTCAGGTACTCCTTATCTTCCTCATTTTCCTCCAACCTCCCATCTTCTCTGTAATCTTGTTACCCGAGATTGTGATGTAAATGAACTCAGACAGCAGGGCACGTAACCTTTTTGCTGCTTTGTTTTGAGAGACCATCTCCTGTCAGGCTGACACTGACTTGACTATCTTGCTACTGTAGCTAAGGATGACCTTGAACTCCTGCCTCTGCCTCCCGACTGCTGGGATTACAAGTGTGTGTCCCTGACACCAGCCAGTATGTAATCTGGGAGGGTGTCGTTTTTCACTCACTACCCATTGACCCCCTTTCTTGGTAGATGTCAGCAGTTCGTCCTGGACTCGTGTTGGCTATATGCTGCCTTCACACACATGTTAACATCAGTTGCTGTGTCCAGGACCATTCTGAGAAAACTGCTGTCTTGTTATTCTGTTCCGGTCCCATGGCTGTTCAGAGATCGGATTGCCCTTACTCCACGCCCAAATTAGTGTTGCTGGGAAAGAACTATGTGATTTCTGACTTTACTTTAACTTTTCAAATAACTCTTAAAATTAAGTTTATTTTAGTTTAACAATTAGTCATGGTACATACATAATAACTGTGGCTTGGCAGACGTGTGCAAATATGGAGGTCAAAGGCCATCTCTGTGGAACTGGTTCTTGCCTCCTTCCTTCCTTAATGTGGGCATGGAACTTAGGTCATCACAAGCCCTTGTACTCACTGAGCCCTCTCGAGGGCCCTGGATTTTCCCAAATACTCTGAAGTTGATTTTTCTACTAGAATTCGTGGTCATCATTTTCCATTGAAGAAATATCTAGTGTGAGATTCTTCAGCTGAGACAGGTGCGTCATGAAATACAGTGAATCGGTGTGGCCAGGCTGCTGGGACTGGGGTCCTCTGCCGTCAGTGTCATAGCCTCAGGACACTTCAGTCCTGCAGGCAGTAGCCAGTCAAGCAAATAAATGGACGCTGCGGTGGTTTGCCATATACAAGAACTTGCAGGACGCAGGGCAAAGGGCGTCAAGACATTTCTGTCCCCGGATCAGTGACACAGGAAGATTGAGACAGACAGGGCTTTCTTTAAACCAAGACGTCAAAACATCCAAACCTCCTTGGGGTCAGGGGTAGTGCTGGTGGCAGTGAGAGCGTGAACCTGGTGGAATGGTGTGGCAAGAAAAGCTAGAGTATGCGGGTGACAGTCTCCATCCAGGGTCTTGTCACTGTGCCGGGAGCAATGGCTTCTAGCAATGTGTGCTCCACTGGGAATCCTGTCAGAGCTCCTGAGTGAGGTGCCCTGTGAGGGGACATGCAGACCAGGACTCTGTGAATGCTTTGTCTCATCCTGCATTTCACCTGTATAGGGGGAGTAGCTGATGAGGGAGCCCACTGTGGAATCTGGGGGAGCAGCGTCCCTAGAAATTTCTTACAGAGTAGAGGCTTCTCCTTACTGCCACTTCTTACTGCAGACGCCAAAACAAAGGAAAAACTTTGAGGAGAGAGAATCACACACAAGAGCTTGCTCCCTGAAACTTTTCAGTGTCTCAGCTGAGGGCCACACGATTCTCGGGATGGGGCTGTCCCCAGGTTTCTCAGTTCGATCCTGAGAATCTGACCTGCTTGCGTCCTTCCCGCATGTTTTTAAATCAGCTTGCCGCACCCCCTACGTTGAGACCCCCTCATTTCGCTTCCTTCTCCTTGTAATTACACTGTGCAGAGACATTGGCCCTGAGCCCCGGGGAACACCCTGTATTCCGCTCTCACCATCAAAGTCAAGGCAAAGAATTTTCCCACATACTAATCTTCTATCTGGGTCACCCCTAATTTGTATGAAGAGCTTGTACTTGCTCTTGTTTGCTTGTGCGTGTGTGCGAGTTTTGCATCTGAGCAGCAGGTAGGTGAGCTGGTGTCACTCAGGTGTAAAGGAAATGAGGACTTCTATATAAGTCTGTCTATACAGGTAAGTCTCATATGCATTCAGTTGTCCCTTAGGATGTGTGAGAGACTTATCTCCTCGGACAACAAAATCCATGGTGCTCAAACTCCAATGGCATTGTATTAGAATGTAACTGCACACAGCCTCCTGTTTGTAAGCCGTAAATGCTGTGTAAATAATTGTTCAGTTCTGTTGTTTAGGTAGTCCTGATGAGAATAGGCTGAATGCCCAGGAATGGCCAGTGAAGACACAGGCCAACTGTATATGTCATATAGTGCCTCTCTTAGGGTTACCCTTGCTGTGATAAAACACCATGGCCAAAGGCAACTTCCAGAGGAAAAGGTTTGTTTGACTTATGTATCCTGAATTAAGGTCCAGTGAAGAGAGCCAAGGAAGAAACACAAACAGGGCAGAAACCTGGAGTCAAGAGCTGATGTAGAAGCCATGGAGGGATGCTGCTTACTGACTTGCTCCTCATGGCTTGCTTGCTCAGCCTGCTTTCTTAAACAACTCAGAACCACCAGCCCAGGGATGGAACCACCCATAATGGGCTGAGACCTCCCTTATCGGTCACTAATTAAGAAAATGTCCTGCAGGCTGTGTACAGCCCAGTCTTATGAAGGCTTTTCACAATTGAGCCCCCCCTTTCCAATGTTGATGACATTAAATTAGCTTGTGTCTGGTTGACATCAAATTAGCCAGCACACTGCTTACCGGTGTGTATGTATATATATATATATGTATATATATGTATATGTGTATGTATATATATATGTATGTGTATATATATATGTATATATATACATATATATACACATGTATATGTACATGTGTATTCCTGTTTCCTGGCTTGAAGCAGTCACAGCTACTGGTAGTGAAGTCTCTCACTAAAGCTCTGCCTCCAAGGACTTTTGCTCAGATCTCACTGCTTGTTGTAAAGATTTGGAATTTTCAATAAACAGGGCTGTGTGCTGCTTGTATTTTCCTGAGAAGATAAAATTCAGGAGGCACCTCCCTGCTGTTTCCCACACACTTGTCTTGGTAGAATGGGGTCATCAGAATACTGTTTTGACTGCCATAAGATCTGATCTGCGACCCTGAAGGTATTTGTAAGTCAGGGGTCGTCTCAAAAGTTGGTGCCAAGCTCAGTTTCAAGGCCCTGAAGCGGGGCACAGACTGTAAATTTGGCATTAGTTCCCTTCAGACTTGGAGACCCCACTGAAAGTCTCCTGTTTCTCTCGCTGATGAAGCTTTTTCAGCTGTAACAATTTTCCTCTGGCCGTGGGGCAGATTTGCTAAGTTAACTTTCTGTGTGGTAGGTTATAAAACCACGTGTGGTCAGGGCTCTTTGCACAGGCCAGAGAACCCCTTTTCTCTATAAAATATTTAAAAGCCAGGATCTCCCCCTCCCACAACATTCTGTGTATCCTAGGCTGGCCTCAGATTTGCGTATAGCTTCGGATGACTTTGAACTCCTGATCGTCCCGCCTCTGCCTCCCACGTGCTGGTGTAGTAGCTGTGCAGCCACACCTGGGGTGTGTGGTCCCGTGGTAGGACTTCATACATGCTAGAGAGGCGCTCTGAGCTGACCTACACCCCCGGCTCCATGATTTTATTTTCCTCAAGAGATGAGGAGCAGAAAGAGCATCAGGTGGCATAAATGTACTCTTGCTTATGAAATGAGGTTTGAGCTTTGGCATTTAATATTTTGGGCAGTGAGCAAATCCAGTGCTCTGCATTTGTATAGGATAATATGAACAGCTGCCCTTCTCTCAAGTTACCGTTCACCACTATTTTAACCATAAAAACATGAAACCACAAGCCATCCGTCCTGAGAACAATAGGGAACAAACATGGTTTTAACTTGGCCCAATTGGGCTTTGTGCATTTTGAGATAATGTATGCTTTGAGATTAAAAGTCCTTTCAAGGAGCTAAGAGGGCTTTCCGTTGAATGCGGCTTGTCTTTATTGTCATGTTATCTTGGAAATTTCAGAGCGGTTCATTTTATTCGTCAGCACAGGCAGCAGTTGCGTGCCTCCGATCTGCGTCGAATGATGGGGTCAGGCACATAACTCAGACTGTTATGTCATCAGAGTTTCTTAAAACCCCCTCGGGCACCCGACCGACCGCCAGACCCTGTTGTGAGGCTTTGGAGCTGGTGTAAGCATGAGATGTTTAGTAAGATAAGCTGATCTCAGAGTGGAGCTGGCTCTGTGGATCCTGAATTCTTCAGAGACTCCTCTGGCTTGAAAGAGTGTCATCTTTATAGTAGACTATTATTTTAAGGTGTGTTCCATTGTTTATGCTGTGGAACATTTGTTTTAATGATCCTAAAATGTGTTTCATTCTTTTTTTTATGTTGCATTTGTTTAACTCTGAAGCTGTGATTCTTTGCCTGTCTAAAACACCCCATTGGTCTAACAAAGAGCTGACCCACCAGTGGCAAGGTGGGAGAAAGGGTAGGTGGGACTGACAGGCAGAGAGAATAAATGGAAGGAGAAATCTGGGAAAAGAAGGAGAAGGATCAAGGAATGAAAAGATAAAGAGAGGAGGAAGCTAGGAGCCAGCCACCCAGCCACCCAGCCACCCAACCATCCAGCCACCCAGCCATCCAGCCACCCAACCATCCAGCCACCCAGCCATCCAGCCACCCAGCCACCCAACCATCCAGCCACACAGCCACCCAACCATTCAGCCACCCAGCCACCCAACCATCCAGCCACACAGCCACCCAGCCACCCA
>NC_022021.1:41362093-41377347 GCF_000317375.1 Microtus ochrogaster
CAGCCACCCAACCATTCAGCCACACAGCCACCCAGCCACCCAACCATTCAGCCACCCAACCATTCAGCCACACAGCCACCCAACCATTCAGCCACACAGCCACCCAGCCAGTCACAGAGTAGGAGTGAAAGTAAGATAAACCCAAGTGGGGAAAGGAAAAAGCCCAGAGGCAAAAAGTAGATGAGATAATTTAAGAAAAGCTGGCTAGAAACAAGCCAAGCTAAGACCGGGCATTTATAAGTAATAATAAGCCTCCATGTGTGTGATTTATTTGGGAGCTGGGTGCCCCTCCCCCAGAAAACCCAAAAGAATAAAAAGAGTAAAAGAATAACAACCAATAACATTTTGATGTTCCAGCGTGATGGGGCTAGAAGAAAAGAAAGTCCTACAACACGTCTTTAAGAACCTGTGTGCTTCTCTACGGAGAGCCGACTGATAGGTGAGGCGACCTGGGAAGAACCTGTTGGCCACCCGGGGATGGAGGAACAGGAGCAGTGTCATGAACTGAAGCCACAGCTCAGGCCTGCTGGTTACTTGGGTGATGGAGGCGTCCATGATAGGTTAACATAGGAATTCTGCGGGGGCTAGATAAACATAGCAATTCTGTTCAGAGCCAAGATTAAAATAAAATAGTTATAGTAAAAGTTTTTATGTGTTTCTAGGGAATATGCACAGAAGGCTTGGGTTATACTGACTCTAAAATCATTTTTCCCTGAGCTTTTATTGTGTATTTCTAGTAAACTGCAGAGCCCCTGCGAGGCCATGTGGGAACTGGGGTTGTTTGGCTGGTTGTTGTTTTGTTTTTTTTTTGTTTTTGTTTTTGAATCAGTGGGCTGTTTGTAAATATTGTTTCCATCTGATGCTTCTTGTTGGCTTTGTGATGGACTTGACTTACACTGTTTCCATCTTGGGGCCTTGAGTCTGTTCAGCTCTTCCATACCAGGGCTGGATAAAAGCCGATCTAAGGAAACTTAGTGACCGTTTCAAGAAAACCACGGAAAATGATCCTACTTTCACCAGTGAGAGATTTTAAAAACTAACAAATGTCCTACATTTAAATAAGCTTCTCAAAGTTGAGCCTCAGAGAAGGTTCATCTTAAGAAGTGTAGAGTTTATGGTTTAGTGGGTAAGAGCACTTCCCCTGCACACATGAGGGCCAGCATCTACATCCCCAGCACCTACAGAAAAAGACAGGCATAACTGTGTGGGCCTTACCACCAGCTTTGTCAGGCAGAGACAGGTGGGACCCCAAGAACTCTCTGGCCAGCAAGCTTCTGGTTCAGGGAGAAACGCTATTCCAAGGCAACAAAGTGGGAAGCCGTAAAGGAACACGTAATGTCCTGCACTGGCCTGTGTGCATACCTCCACCCCTGGGCTCCTTTGAGGTTTCATGAGCTCCCGGAGTGACTACTCTCTTCCTCCTCTTGCTCTCTGATGACTTGCATTGCTCTTGGTGTCTCTTCTTTGGAAGCCTTTTGTAGCCTGGGGCTGCGGTTGAGCTGGAGTCTCCTGCTCTTTTTTTTTTTTTTTTTTTTTTTTGGTCCAACTCTTTCAGCCCAACTCTGAGTCCCTCCAGGCCTCCAGGGCTCGTCTGAAGCCTTTGAGTGGCTGGGACTGTAACTCAATAATGGACAGCTTGTCTTTCATGTCTGGGGCTCCAAACATAACCCCCAGTAATTGCCAGAAAAGAAAAGAAGAACAGCAACAGAAAAGAAACAATTGAAGTCTCTTGAGTGTCCACAGCTGGACTGGACTCTCCCCTAGCACCCCCAAGGGTTTTAAAGCAGCCAAGTTTGGCTGGCTGACCATCCCAAGAGCTGGCTGCTTGATTGGCAGCTCCAACAACCCTGGTGAGTTTGGCAGGGAGCAGCTGGTGATTGTTGCCATCCAGGTCCAGGTCCTTCAAAAGTGGGAGCAGCTTGTTCAGCCCAGACAGACTTGACAAACCTTAGCAAGCACAGCAGCGGCAGCTCCTTACCCGGCCTTCCTCTGTCCTGGGTGACTGCTTAGCTATGCTCCTCAGCAACTGCCTTCGTAGCCCGGGTGGGAGATGGGAGATTTGGAAGGCAACTTGCTTTCAGTCAATCACCTCAACTGCCTATTCTACACAGCTTCCATCAGAAACTAAAACTAAACCAAACAAAAAAGGACTATTTCAGTAGAGATTTAATACTCAGTTAACTTTTTTTTTCAGCGAACTTTTTGTAACGCTTTGCCTCAGTCTAGCCAACTTTAGTGTATAGTGTGGGTCCTTTTTGACCAGTCTCAGAGTTGTGTTTTGTGGATAATAGCAGTTCTCAATCTGGAGCGATTCCTCAGGGAATTCAGCAATATTTGAAGACAATTACAATTGTTTTTGGCTCAGATATAGGAAAGGACTTCTGGTACGTCATGGGTAAGAAAGAATCTCAGATGTGCAAAGTATCCCGGACTGTACAGAGGAACACAACAGTGCACACTAGCTTGTCCAAATGCTCCCTAAGGTCCTGATCTTTTCTACTTTGTCTGTCTGTCTCTCAATAAAATCATCCTGATGAAGCAGTTGCCCATATTTTGGTCCTTCTGTTCACTTTAATGTCATTATATATTTCATGACTTGATGTGTTTCTAGATCTGTGGATATTTTACTTCTCCTTATTCCCAGACTGATGCTTATGATAGATAGAGTGTCTGAGCTATAAAATTATCTTTGTCTGGATCTGGAGGACAGGTCTGGGCATAGAGCATCTCCAATTTGACAACTGTTTTCTGATATGAACAATCAATAGGAGGGCAGGGCGGCATGCGTGAGCCCCATGCCTCTAGGATTTTTCTTGCTGTTCGCTTACTGTACTTAATCACTGAGTCTCGGGCTGGCAATCCCAACCACGCCAGGCAGGCAGTTTGAATGTGGCCAGTAAACCTTGTTGGCCAGCGCTGCCCCTTCGCTCTGCCGCTTCTCTCGGTGTGGATGAGTAAGCGTGTGATTTTCCCCCCCGCTCCCTTTTCACCAAGCACGATGCTTTTCTTGCCAGCCACAGTCATGAATCACTTAGAAAGGCAGCTGACTCGGTAGGCAAGGCTCTGGTTTGCTGGAAATAAGCGGAAGATGACTCCCAAGTTCACACCCTCAGCCGCTTTCATCAGATCTTCAGGCAGGAGGGGATGGAAGCTGGAGCCTCTTCAGACTCCTACTTTCGTTTGTGGCTTCGTGGGAGTTCTTTCTCTGCTTATCTCTGTCTGCTCCGTCTGCTTTCTCTCCACCAGGAGAAGGCTCAAGGAGTAAAAGTTTAATATTTTTTAAAAAGACTCTGTATATGTATGCATGTGTATGTGCACACATGTCTTGTGGAGGACAAAAGAAGGCATTGTATCTCCTGGAGCTTGAGTTTCAGGCTATGAGCCACCTGACCTGGGCATTGGGAACTGAACTCAGGTCCTCTGGAAGGGAACCAAGTGCTCTTAACCGCTGAGCCATCTCTCCAGCCCCCTCATCTGATACTTATTGACTTTGGGAAGTGCTGTAGATGAGATATCTTTTTAGATAAACTTGAGGTTCGCATATTTTGTATATTGCTTGTGTAGGGTATCAGTTTCTTTTCTGTTGCTATGACACCCAGGCAAAAACAGCTCAGTGGAGAAAGGAGTGATGTTGGACGGGCGGTTCCAGAGGGATAGAGTCTGTCATAGAATCTGTCGTGGCGAGGAAGGCATGACTTCAGGAAGCTGCCTGATCATGTTGCAGCCACACTGAGGGAGCAGAGGTGGCTAGGACATCAAACCTCAAAGCCCAGGCCCAGTGACATACTTTCTGTTGCAAGGCTCCGCCTGCAAAGGCTCTGGGGCCTTCCCAAACAAGGCTAAGGGCCAAAGTGTTCAAACACATCAGCCTCTGGGGGAACTTCTTCAACCAGGACGTCTTCACCCAGCCTGAGACTTAACACTCAGGGGCCACACAATTCTACCTAAAAGGAACATGTCCCAGGTATTTATTGACTAGCCGTGTTAATCCAGGTTAGTGATAAGAAGTGGAGTATGTATGGTCTATGACTGCTTCCCTTCAGAGGTCATGGCTCGTTCTAGCCTTTGTTGGTGGAAACCAGTATGATTCACTGGTGCCGTGGGACCTCTGGTGGGCTCTGAGGCTTAGAGGCAGTCGAAGCTTGGGGGATTCTTACCTATTGCAGTTACCGCATGATGGAGGAGGTTGGGGCAGCTAGGACTACCAAGCTCATGCTCTTGATGAACTGGTGCACCTTGGAAAGTCTCTCAGGTTGATCTAGAAACTACCTCTTAATAAGGAACAACAGTCAAAATAGAGGCCCTCCAGGAGGACCTGTTTGGTGCTATTCTGCATGCTAAGTCCTTTAAGTCCAGTGTCTTACTGAGCCCTCTGCATGTCGGGCAGCATTCTTTGCCCCACGTGGAGCTGAACAATCTTAGAGATTTAAGTTCCTCGTCGGATCACACGGTTCTCTGAACATCTCTAGTCTCTTGAGTTCTCCAGAGCCTCCGTGTGTTCATTTTTTTGAGTTCTCATGACCAAGTGCATTGCCAGTCCCAAGGGCCGGTAGCACCCCTACACCGGTAGCACCCCTACACCGTTTGAGGCCTTTTCTTGCACTCCAGGATCCCATCCTCGCTAGTGAGTCCGGCTCAAGGTAATTTTCATGGCTTGGGTTCCAGCTGAGTCTGTGTTTTGTCTAGGATTTTTTTTCAAATATCTTAGACTAGACACTTCATTTACAAATAGGCAAGACAAAAATAGCAGACTCAGCATGGAGAGCAGGTATGCAGATCATTGTGAAGTGGATGGACGATGTGTTTCAGACTTCAGTGGTCCTGAGAGATGATGGTTCTGGGTTATGTTAGCAGCCCACTGTCTCATAGGAACCTACCCACACTGGACATCAGGTTGTCCTAGGAATGGCCCCATTGGCTTTGGAGGTGTTCTGGGAGAACCTGGGAGTCCTTGGGGTGGTTGTCTCAGGCTGGAATCTCATGAGCTGGCAAGGGGGAGTGGCAGACACAGCTTGGCTGTGGGTGGGCTTTGTCAGCCTCTGCTGCCCGCAAGTCAGGTAAGGGACCATGTTCTTTGCCTGCCTTCCCCCTGAGGCTTTAGCAAGAATGTCACCATCACTTTCCCATTGGGGCTTTAGCAAGAACATCACCTTCAATACATGGTTCAGCCCCAAAGACCCTCCTGGGACATTAGGCCTCTGTTGTCAGTAACAGCTATTCGTTAGGTTTTCTGATCCATTTTGCAGCAGAAGTCACTGGGAGGATCCCAGACTCACTAAGAGTGCTGTGTGCTGAGAACCCTGAAAGAGGTGCCAGCTACTAACCATATGACCAGGATCATTCCAGTTATTCCATTGTGTGGTGGCTCTTTGTCTGTTGTGGTTTTTTTTTTTAGATGATTTTACTTACTTGTGTATGTGTGTGTGTGCACGTGGGTGTGTCTGTGTGTGTGTATTTGCGGGTGCCCATGGATGCGAGAAAAGGGTGTATTGCACAGGAGCTGCAGGCAGTTGTCAGTTACCTATTGCACATGCTGAGAACCAAACTCTGGTCCTCTGCAAGAGAAGCAAATACTTTTAACTGCTGAGCCATTTCTCAAGCCTTCCCTCATGAGTGTGTGTGTGTGTGTGTGTTATGTGTGTACGTGTTCACATGTGTGCACTCATGTGGTGGCCAGAGGTCTATGTTGGCCGCCTTCTCTTGCCCTCCACCGTATTTTATAAGACAGGGTCTCTTATTGAATCTAAAATGTACCAACTGGCTAGTCTGGCTGGCCAGCAAGCTCCAGAGATTGTCCTATGTCCCCGTGCCTGGAGCTGGGACTATAGATGTGCGTTGCTGCTCCCTGGATCCAAGCCCTCCTGCTTGCACAGCTGAGCCACTCTTCCCCAGTCCTCGTCCTGTCCTGTTCTGTGTCACTTCAGCTGTGGTTCCCAGACTTTGTCACTGCCCTCTCCCACTGTGGGGCTAGACTTTGCTTTGTTTATGGTACTTGGAACCCTGCTTCTCCCCTGCTGTGCCCATGAACTTTACTCCACACCTGTCCTGTAATTTGCAAGGGAGATTGGGCTCCACATCTACACCCCAATGCCATGTTGCACACCTGTGCACAGGCAGACGCTACTCCACTCTGGACCATGTTTCCTGGCACCTGTGGCTTGTCTATTGCCAGCCTGGAGTCCCAGTGGTGGCATGAGTTCCTGTCATTCTTGAGCTGAGGATGCAGCCTATGGTTCAGTTTTTCACAAGGTTGTAGGAGGCTGCTTGTTCATTTTCGGCTGCTCAGCCCCAAAATGATGCCACAGAAACCACAGTATTAGCAATAGTGTTTGGCCAATAGCTTAAGCATATTTCTGGCTAACTCATATCTTAAATTAACCCATCTCCATTAATCTGTGTATTGCCATGAGGCTGTGGCTCACCAGGTAAAGTTCCTGTGTCTGTCTCCAGCGGGGCTACATGGCTTCTCCTTCACTCTGCCTCCTTTTTCCCAGCATTCAGTTTAGTTTTACCCGCCTCGTTCTACTCTACCCTAACTGGCCAAGCCGGTTTCTTTATTAACCAGTGGTATTCACAGCATACAGAGGGGAATCCCACATCAGTAACCTTTATCATGGACTTGAAAGGAAAGAGTGTCCAGTCTAGGGTAAAACTTGGAATGCATGGCACAGCCGTGACGTTGAGGTGGCTGGCTGCAGAGGGAGGAGCAAAGAGCTGCAGTCTGAAATGTTCACAGGCAGTTCCCGGCCAGCAGGCCTGTATCCCCTCTGTGGTTCCAATACAGCCCCTGCCTCCTGCCTAATCAGAGAGACCTAAGACTCAAGACTTTGATAATTTTGTTCTGTGTGTGCGTTCATCAGTGTGTATTGTGTGGTGTTTGTGCTTGCGTGTTTATATGTGGACTCACTTGTGCATGTGAGGGCGTATGGAGGTCAGAGGTCAACAGCAGATGTCTTCCTCTGGTGTGCTCTCTGCATCTTATTTAGTGAGAAAGGGCATCTTATTAATCCTGAGCTCCCCGTTTCTGCTAGAGTGGCTCGTCATTCCTCCATCCCTCCTCCCACTGCTGGGGTTACGGTGAGACTGAGCCTGGATCCCCCATCACAGACTTCCTGAGCCAGGATCCCCCATCTCTCTCCCCAGTGCTGGTTTCGAGTGGGCACTGGTGATGTGACCCGAGCACCTCATGCTTCCCCACTGAACCGTGTCCTTAACAGCCTTCCCCATTTAGATCCTGAGATAAATTGGCAAGAGTCTTAAAAGAATTTGCATAGCTCCTTGTGCTTCTCTGAGTTTTAGCCCCTGCTACATCCATCCTAAATGTAAAATGATTCGCTTCATAACGGGGGAGACAGAAATGGTTTCCATTTTTGGTCTGATGTTCATCAGTTAAGAAGGAAGTGCTCTGGGAAGCGTGATCTCTCTTCTGGACAAGTCTGTAAAAACCAAAGTGAGGGAGGCACTCCCCCCTACTCCCTGTTTATTTGAGGAATAAACAGAATTCCCTCGTGTGGTTGGCAGGTGGCCAGAAAGCGTGCCTATAGCTCAGGAATCATCAAAAACAAACTAACGGAAAAAGCCTGACTTGCTGGAGGCTGAAATTAAATACCTAGGAGGGTGTGTGTGTGTGTGTGTGTGTGTGTTCATGCACATGCGCGCATGGTGGGGGCAGGGTGGCAGATGAAGGGCGCCTGGAAGCTTTAACCCTTGGCACTATAAATAGAATGAATACTTCCTTGGCGGGCTCAAATACAGACTTTTGAAATGGAGTTTATCCTGCCATTTGGTCAGAATTAAGGTATGACTCAATGTCCTGTGCCCAAGACTGGCCCTCACTCGTACCCACTTTTCCTTTCAATTGGAGCCAAGTTTAATTAAAAGCAACACTTGACAAGTCCATTAAATAACCGAAACACTTCTCTTCAAACCTGGACCATGAATGGAGGCATTATACACAAAACAATGCCTTTTCAAATGCCCAAAGTGAGACCCAGACTATGCAAAGCATTAGATAGAAATGAGACAAATCCGGGCCCACACAAGCTGAACCAGCAGCCCAGGAGGGAGGGCGAGATGAGGTGCCCTGTGTGACAGGGAGCAGTGGGGACCGGCAGCAAACAGACCTAGGAGAGTTAGAGCTTGGTGATGCCAGGTTCCAAGAAGAGGAAGTCTCCCACCCAAATTCTGTGTTAACAGAGAGTGTCGGTCTTTGGAGAAGGAGCCAAACAATCTGGCTGGAGTTTGCACTCCATGGGTTGTGAAAAGTGAGACTTCATTTTGTACAGCAGAAAGGAGTGGCGTGCCTGTTCCTGAGGTACTTGTAGTCTGTCCCCCAACTTACGCGCTCTGCTTGTGGCCTGAGCTGGGATGCGTTTCTGAGCTTTTGGATGGATCCCCACGGTGTCTGGGTCTTTGATTCAGTTATATTTCACTCAGGTAATCCATGGATGGAAACCAGACGGCTTTGTTTTGAAGGGGAAATGTTATGTTTTCCTGTTGTAAGAGTTTACGGCCTCTCTCCAATTCCTAGAGATGGGAGTCTCTATTTCAGAGACCGCAACCGAAGCAGTTAGACTATCGGCTCCCCATCAGAAGCCCACAGTGACCACATTCACAGGAGCCGGGGGCCCAGCCTCCATGTGTGACTTAACAAGGACCATGGCCCCTGGTTTTATGCGTGGATTTCAACACTCTCCTTAAGTATGTGCTGGCTGATACGAGTGCGAAGATTTTCTTACCTAGCGTAAGAGGACACTCAGAAGTCACTTCTATTGGCTTTAGTTTTGAGTGATTTATCACTGCTCCATTCTTTGAATCAAAGATAGCAGAAATATATTTGTGTGTGTGCCCGTGCTGCCTGCCAGTCTCTGTTCCTCTGTGTGTGTGTGTGTGTGTGTGTGTGTCCAGATGATAGCCTTGGGTGTGGTTCCTTAGACACCATCCACCTTTAAAGATAAAATTCAAAAACAAAAATGAGACAGGCTCCCTGCTGTTTTCCTCTTACTGTGCTGACTGGTCACTGAGCCACAGGCATCTACCTGTCTCCCGCTACCTGGCATTCCAGCTACGAGCACTTGCTACCAAGGGCGGACTTTTCTTTTGAGGGGTTCTGGAAATAGAACTCTGGACAGACCCTAGCAAAGTGTTTTGGGTCATGATGGTCTTTGACATCTAGTCCTGGGACTTAATGATTTAAAGTGGGGTGTTGCTGGGTGTGAAACAGGAACCTGCTTCTCTTTAGGTCGCTGGGCCTGGTGGGAATGAATTACTGTCAGGACATTGTTTGTAGACATTTTTATTTGGCTTAGCCAGCAGCCAGTGCTCTCCGGTGAGTACAGCCAGGAGTACAGCTGGTAAGGCTATGAGAGAGCGCCAGGCACTGTAAACTGCTTCCTCACCCCATGTAGCAGTGGCAGTAGATTCCTGAACTCAGGGGCTCACATTTGTTTAGTCCTAGGAGAACCTGCTGGTGTGTCCCTCCAGTATGCAGTTTTAAAGGGTGGTCTTTGTATCCACCTCAACGTCCTCAAATCTACCACTTACCAGGGCTCACCTTGTTGGCGTGCCTTCAGGACCTGTGATTGGCTATGTGTGTGAGTGAGTGTGTGTGACATCATCACCTTTGAGAAGCCGAGTAATTGCTTGTTTCTGATTAGGGACCCAATGATGGACCCACCCTAGTCTCATGACACCCTTTCATCTTGTGTTTCTTGTTTCCCCTGGAAGATGGGGACAGGAAGGTAGACGCCATGGTTGCTGGGTTATAACAAGTTTTGGACTCCCCCAGCAGTCACTGCCACACCTACATTGTCTGCACGTGGGTAGCACATAAGATAATTCCACACAGATAACCAGTGTCTTTGAAATCGGGAGTTGAATTTCTTGGCTCCAACGTGAACAGTTTCTCAAGCAAACTGCGAGATACCCTGTGCCGTCAGGTTTGTCAGATCCGTGAAATGTATTTGAACATGAGTTGCATCTAAGGTAAACCGACATCTTGTGTTTGGCAGACCCCAGAATGGAACCTTCAAGTTTTGCTGCAGGTGTATATCAGTAGGAGTCTGCCATGGCCTGTGGCCTTGGCCAGAGGCTGTTCATGAAGCAAGGTAAGAATTGGATTTCATGGGGCAGCTCTGGTTACAGGGAGAGCAGCTGGCCTCATGGTTGGGTGAATATTCCTTTGGTTTCTTCTTCAATCCGCTCTCCTACTGCCTTGTCTTATTGAGAGCAAGGGGTGGGGTGAGAGTACTGGCCCCAAGGATAGGCTTCCCTGTAAGGGTGGCTTGGGGAGAGGAGGGCTTCAAGGTCAGGGAGATTAGCACCCTCAGTCGCCACAGTGAGTCTTCAGAAGTGCCAGACGTCTGGAGGAGGTTGTGTCTGCACAGTGAATACAGGGGGTGGGGGGGTGTTTCTTGTAGAGGCTTCAGGGCCAAGTGCATGCTGGTGAACTCGCAGGTCATCATCTCTCCACATGTTCCCTACAGCATTGCTCTATGTGTATTACATGCAAGACTCATCTTAGCAGAGGCACTAGCCCATGCTTTAGGTGGATTTAGTCAGAGTAACCCCAAAAGGCCCATCATTTTAAACCTGCCAACATCCAGGATGGGGACCTCACCCCTTTGTAATAAAGCTCCCTTTTCTGATAGTTCTGTCTGTACTCAATGTTTCTTTCCCTGCACTCTCTACTGTGGCTACTTTCTATAATGACCAGTTTGTTTTGGATTAAACTTATTGACAGACCGTAGTTTGAACAGTCCTCCATGTCAGGCCCTGGGCTGTACTGATTTACCATTATTCATTCCCTCACCAGGCCTCCTAGCTGCTGGGTGGAGCACAGCTTATTCCTCTATTGTGTGAACTAGGAAACAGTGGCTCTGGATAGCTAGGAGGCAGTGAGTGAGTGGAGGGGTATTGTATATAGTTGTAAGGTTGGGCCTGCTTGGGCACCATTAATTTTATGGTGTGTGCGTATCTAAATTACATGTCAATAAAACCATTTTTTTTTTCAACAAAAGTAAGAAAGAAAAGGAACCCCAAACCTGTTCTACGACCTGTTAGTCCTAGGACCTTGGGCAAGTATTTGAACGTCTCAGCCTTGGTTCCCACATCTGTAAAATGGGAGTATATAGTGACTCACTCGGTGTTGTAAGAGTTAAAGAAGTTAGTGGAAGAGAAGGGCCAGCATGTGGTCATTTTGTCTGCTTGTACTTAACTGCCATTCTTCATAGTCACCCAGCCAGCAGGGAAATGGAGCCTGAGCGGCAAAGCCATGTCATTGCCGTTGGTTCTGTGCCCTTCTTGGCTGTGGCCCAGTGCCTGGGTTGGTCACGAGGATTAGATAAATATTTGTAGAATGAATGAACACGTTTTGGTTTTGGAATTTTAGGTGGTGGTTTTCCAGGCAAAGAGAATTTTTTAGAATGTAAGAACATACCTTAGGATGCATGAAAGAAACAGAACAGGTCAGAGCTCTGAAGAGCGCCCGTGTATCCCTCAGTGTGTGCTGTAAAAGCAAACAGCTCCTCGGATCAGTCACTTTCAGAGAGAGAGAGAGAGAGAGAGAGAGAGAGAGAGAGAGAGAGAGAGAGCACCCTTGGCCCATGTGGAAAATGTGGCTTCATGATGGTCTGGCTCAAGACAGAAACAGTGGGGTGGGGATTCTTAACACCCTGTCTTTCAGACATCTGGTCTACCTTACCATGGCGACAGCCCATGAGTAATTCAGGTGTTGTGCTTGGCTCCTGAGAAAGCACAGGCATTGGCAGAGAACCCAAGGGTGCTCCTATCACTTTTACTGCTGGTGTCTGTAGACGTGAACTTTAAAAATAGGTGAGTCTTCTCATCTGTTTAAATGCTGGGAAGGAGAGCAGAACACAAAGATTGAATTCATTGCTGATAGGGCGTGACTGACAAAAGTCAATCTTCTGGTCAGGTGTCACTGTGGGTGGAGTTAGGTCTGCTGTGTCCTTGGATCTTCCACCTCGAATCCTCCTTTACTTTCCCATCTGTGCCTTCCTGGTGCCAGGTATCACACTGAGCCAGGAGAGAGGGATGAATTAGTGGTGGTCTAGTAGGCAGCTATGATGCTCATTTATGAATTTGCAGTCTGATTTTTGCCATCAGGGAACCCAAGTGCTGGAGGCAGTTGTCTTAGTCACTTTCTCTTTCTGTGACAAACACTAGGACCAAGGCAACTTATAAAAGAAAATGTTTAATATGGGAACTCATGACTCCAGAGTGTTAGAAGCCATGACCAACATGGTGGGGAGCATGGCAGCAGGGAGGCAGGTATGGCGCTGGAAAAATAGCTGAGCGCTTGCATCTGATCCACAAGCACAAGGAGGGGAAACGTGTTTTGGGAATGGCTTGTGGGCTTTTGAAACCTGAAAGCCCAACCCCAGTGATACCTCCTCCAACAAGGCTGCATTGCCCAGTCCTTCCCAAACAGTTCCACCAACTAGAGAACAAGAGTTCAAGAGCTTTGGGGCCATTCCCATTCAGACCACCACAGAGATCTTGACAGGGTCAGGTTGCCTAGCAGTGGGAGGGCCTCCCAGAGTTGGGGAGATCTGCTGGTACCCAGGCTGAGGGGGTCCATTGGTGTGGTGTAGCCTAGAGTGAGAGAATGCTCAGCCTGGGGGAGATCTGAGAAAGGAAAAGGTCAGAACCTGGCTGGGTCTGTTGGATGCCCCAAGAAGGGAATTTCTTTTACAATGAGGGGGGGGGGGAACTTTAAGAGAGTTATCAGTCAGGAGGAACCATCGTGATAGTGGCATGCATTTAAGATGCATGCAGTCAGGGGGAACGGGACATGAGAAGTTGAGAGCAGTTGAATTGGCTGGGACCCTTGTCACCACCTGTTGCAGTCCCCTGACTTTGAAAAGCTGAGTTTTTCTCAGAGCTTCCTGTCACCCTGTCAGTTTTGGGGGTGAGGGTAATGTACAAAGATGCTGTGCACTCAGCCTCTAGATCGCTCATATTCTAGGTTCCAGAGTGGGTTATTTTTCTTTTTCTTGGACACATTGCAGAGTAGACTGTAGACGCGTAGAGACTCCAATCAAGGCACACTTACCACAGCCCTCCATTAAGTCCACAAAGTGTTTGCTCCTTCCCCCATCGCATTAAAACCCTGGGCCTGACTGGGAGGATGGAGGGCAGTTTCGAGTTGGAAACACATTCAGCTGCCCTCCGTGGAATTGTCTAGGGTTGCCTGCAGCTCTGAACTACCGGTTACCAGTATAATTAAGAGTTCAAGAGTTTAGAACGCACTGCTGCTGCGGAAATGGCAGTGGTCTTTACTGCAGCAAACACATGCTTTTCGTCCTCTGATTGGTCACTCATGTCACAGGCAAGGTAAATGCTAAGTTGCTCGGTGGTGGGCCAGTCCGGTTCTAGGCAGGACATGGAGAATTCACATTAGTCCACAATTCTGATTTACTTAATCCTTTTTTCATTCCAGAGGGAAAGAAAAAGATTTTTCTGCTTCTCCCTCCTAGTGAATGCCGAGGGAAAGTAGGCGAGGGTCGGACAGTGAGCACAACAGGAATTAATACACGTGTTGTCCATTGTCACTGAAGTTTTGTTCATGTTACCCCAAATGGGAACAAACAGAAAGGTGGTAACACATCTGTTCTTAATCTTTGCTCACACAACCACTCGTGCTCACAATTACAGGTCTAGAGTCTAGACTTGCACAGTCAAGGCCGTCAGCCTTGTGGCGGTTCTTAAGCAGTAGGACTGTGGATATTCCAAACTAAGAATACTAAGAATGTGTGGGTCTAACATACCATGTTTTAAAAGTGAGTGGGAAGAGTGGACCTTTTTCTTCTTTATGTTGATGACATCCTGATGCTATAATGATTTGGATTGATTAGTACCCTAGTTTTCTTTTTATTGTTATGATAACTACTAAGATCAATGGCAACTTGGGGAACAGAAGGGTTTGCATCAGCTTACAGTCCATCACTGAGGGACAGGGCAGGAACCTGGAGGCAGGAAGTGAAGCAGGGGCCATGGAGGACCACTGCTTCCTGGTTTGTTCTCTTACTCACTGAAAACCACCTACATAGGAGTAGCACCACCCACAGTGAACTAAGCCCCCTCCCATCAAGAAAATGCCTGATAGACTTGTCTGCTGGCAAATTGGATGGAGACATTTTCTCAATTGCAGTTCTTTCTCAGATGACCCTGGTCTGGGTCAAGTTGACAAAAGCTCATCAGAGCAGTTGGGTTAATGGTATGTGTCTGCTTCTCTCTCTCTTTCTCTCTCTCTTATGTTTCTGTGTGTTCAAGCATGCGATGACAAGAGGTCTTCCTCAGCTGCTCTTCATCTTGCTAGCACTTTGTTTTATTTTTAATTTTGAGGCAGGATCTCTCAGTTTTTACCTGGAGCATGTCAGTTTGGCTAGGCTGGCTACGGAAAAAGCCCCAAAGAGAGATTTCTTGTGTCTGTCTCACCAGGGTCTCAATTACGAACAGACCAACACACCTGACTTTTTTTTTTTCTTCTCTTAAGTGAGTGCTGGGGTTTGAACTCAGGACTTCACGCTTTCATATGTAAACATTTTGCCAACTGAGTCATTTCTCCAGCACTTTTTTAAAAAAATGTGACTTACATTTAAAAATTATATTCATGGCTCCAGCTGTGGACCTAAGAGGCAGATGAGAAGGTTTCCTAAGGAATTGGCCACCACTGAAGGAAGACACTCCTGAAAAGTTTATCTGCTGAGTCAGGGGCGAGCTCCTGCTGTTTCCTGCCATTGCCACTGCCAGGCACAGCCTCCTGGGGGATTTCACTTCCTTGCCTGCCAGCAGAACGTCCCACAGTGTCCTCTTATCTCCTGTCTGTGACTGATGACAGGAGGGTGTGGATGCTGTGAGCCAGCTTTCTCAGAACAAGCAAGGCCGAGCGTTCGTCAGTCTGCACTGGCTGCTGCACATTCGGTGAGCTGGCGATGAGGGGTCTGAATTCTGAGTGAGCTGCCTGGGCAGAATTTGCCCTGGCTTGTTTTTCCTCTGATGTACCTGCGTTGTTTAGAATTAAGTTTTGTCATTTGGAGTGCGTAGTGAATATTCACACGTGGAACTGTGCATCTGGGGGTCAGAGGTCAGACAGCCTTAAGTGTCTTCTTCAGTTGCTTCTCTGCCTCGCCATCCCTTCTTCTTCTTCTTCTTCTTCTTCTTCTTCTTCTTCTTCTTCTTCTTCTTCTTCTTCTTCTTCTTCTTCTTCTTCTTCTTCTTCTTCTTCTCCT
>NC_022021.1:41377447-41382814 GCF_000317375.1 Microtus ochrogaster
TTCTTCTTCTTCTTCTTCTTCTTCTTCTTCTTCTTCTTCTTCTTCTTCTTCTTCTTCTTCTTCTTCTTCTTCTTCTTCTCCTTCTCCTTCTCCTTCTCCTTCTCCTTCTCCTTCTCCTTCTCCTTCTCCTTCTTCTTCTTCTGCCAGTGAGATCCAGAGATCCTCCTGTCTGCCTTTCCAGAACTAAGATTATAACCTTCATCTTCACGCGTGACTTTTTCACACGGGCCCTGGGCATCTGGTTTTTTGCTTGCACTGCTAAGCACTTTACATCCCCTGAGCCCTAGTATATGTGCAAAAACTACCACCAACAAAAAAGAAAAAGAAAACTTCTGAGGTCCTCTTGTTCTTCCTCATTAATATTTCTTTGATTGTTTTTATATTATGGGTGTGTTTGCAGCTTGTGTATATGTGAATTACACACATGCCTGGTGACCATGAAAGACTTGGGCTGTGAGCTACCGTTTGGGTGGGTACTGTGAACTGAATGCTGGGCCTCTGCAAGGCTCTTAACTGACTGCTGAACCATCTCTCCAGCCCCATGTTTGTTCTTTCCCAGGAAATGAGAAGTTTGTACCTTGTTGACTCAGTTGTTCAAAAATGAGGCTAGAGCTCCTCCCATAAACAGGTCTCTAAGAAGATTAGTCTTGGTGCCTAGAAGCAGGATGTGGAGACCTGAGAGTGTCCTTGACAAACCTTTGTAATGTTTGTAAGGAAAACAAAGGCCCTTAGACTGTGCAGCAGAAGAGATCCTCCAGCTTGCTGTCTGGAAGGAGAGGGAGCAGCACTGTGTGGAAGAATTTAGGTTCCTTGTCCATTGATTAGCTGAGGTTGGGGCCTCACAGATTTCAGTCCTTGTGGAGAGATGCATGCTTCAGACACTACGAGGTCTCTCTGTGTGTGTGTTCGTGCAGTACGAGTCCCCAAGTCAAACTAATGAAGAACATTTTCTGGTGAACACTGGACTTAGTTTACTGTCAGTTCTTTTGGGACTGAGCCTGCCTAGGCATTTAAGGAAAGATTTCTTTCTCTGGGAGAAAAGATAGAAGGGAGCCAAACCCCACCTTCTGGCTGGAGCCCTTACTTGTGATAACTCACCTACTGCCTAGATAAGGCCATTAATCCATTCTTGAGGCCCAGTCCTTGATACCTAACACCTCCTAGAGGCCCCACCTCTCAACACTGTTGCTTTCGGGACTTAGTTTCCAGAGCAAGGACTTTGGACACATAGTTTGGCAAGCTGTTTGATTTCACGTGTGCCTCTGTGGTCACTTCTAAAATATGTTTTAAATCACATATTTTATACTGACCTTTTAACTTAATAATTCAAAGCAAGAACTTGGATTGCAGAGAGTGTTCATCATAGAGGCAAATTCTGGCTGTGGACGTGTATACTGCTAGGATTTCATGTAAATTCCGCAGGAGCAGCGAGTTCCATCCTGAGGATGAGATACTAATGTCCCCTCTTTCCTCCCTGGCTTTGTTTGGCCTTTCTCTTTAGGACCGACTGCTTACACCGTGGCTTTGTACCCTGGGGTCCATGTTTAAGCTGTCGCCGCTGTTTGCTTCTTGTGATATTTTCCCAGTCAGACTAGATTTGAGGGTCGCTATGCTTGCTAATTCTTTGTCACCTTTACACAAGCTATGGTCATCTGCCAGGAGGTAACCTCAACTGAGAAAATACCTCTATATAACTGAGTTGTAGGCAAACCTGTAAGGCATTTTCATAATTAGTAATGGATAGCGGAGGGCCCAGCCTACTCTGGGTTGTACCACTCTAGACTAGTCTTCCCAGGTCTATTTTTTAAAAAAGCAGGCTGAGCAAGCCACGGGGAGCAAGCCAGTAAGCAACACTCCTCCATGGGCTCTGCATCAGCTCCTGCCTCCAGGTTCCTGCTCAGTTTGACTTTGCTTTGGCTCTCCTCAATGGATAAAGATTCAGGATATGGAAGCCAAATAAACCCTGTCCTCCCCAGGTTGCTTTTAGTCATCACAACAATAAACCCTTACTAAGACAGCCACTGAATTGGTGCATTTGCAATCATCTAGTTCCAGCTGGAGCCTCTTTCCAGCCAGATGAATTCCAGCCACTGGCGGGGCACAGAAGACCCAGCCCTTACACTGATTTTTTTTTTTTTTAATGTCTCCACTTGGTCCTTGGGCACTGCCAACTCCACTGTGGTTTGACTCTGCTGTGAAGGCAGGCATGAAAACTTCCATCCTGTGAGAGTTGTTGCTGGCTGGTGACCGCGGCCTGAGTCATTAGCTGACTTCGCATGAAGTTTTTCTTGCCTGTGAATGGAAGACAGAGCTCAACTTTTCCGAGAAGAGAGAGCAGGGTCTTGCACATGAAGAAGCCAGCAACTGGGACCGCCACTTGCAGTGAGTTTTAAGAATAGCTAATTCATCCCGAATTTTTTTTTTGTTTTGTTTTGTTTTTTTTCCAAGACAGGGTTTCTCTGTGGAGCTCTGTCATGGTAGACCAGGCTGGCTCGAACTCACTGAGATCCCTCTGCTTCTGCCTCCCCAAGTACTGGGATTAAAGGTGTGCACCACCACCGCCGGCTAGCATCCTGATCTCCTGGAGCTCTTCACACATTTTCTCACCTGTGCCCTTTCTTCCAGCCGAGTCAGGCTGCCTAGGTACGGGCAGTGTGAGTCCGTGATGGCGCTCGTCATGTCAGCTTAGTTCTGCTTTCATGGTTATGAAAGTTGGGGTTTCTGGAATTTAGCCCAGGGAGCTGCTCTGGGTGATGGAGAGTGCCTCAGTGTGCATCCTAGGTGTAGCCCATTGTCCCATTTTACATTGGGGTGTCAGGCGGTGAGCAGCTTCCTGAGTGGGAGACGGAAGTCGGGGCCTTTGTTTGGGACTAGGGTCATTTGGGTCCACAGAGGGCAGTGGTTCTCAACCTTCCTAATGCTGCGACCCTTTAATACTGTTCCTTATGTTGTGGTGACCCCCAAACATAAAATTATTTCATTGCTACTTCATAACTGTAGTTTTGCTACTGTTAGGAATCGTAATGTGATTATCTGATATACAGGATGTCTGATATTCATCCTACAGACCGAGAAACACTAGCATAGAGCCTGGTGTCCTGGGGGTAGGGGCTAAGAACAAGGCTGATCATGATTGTAGGAGCTATGAGGAATTGCCTTCCCTTATGTTCGCGACTTAGAGCCCGCCTGTCTGCTCTGGAAGGGAACTGCTGGCCTTGTTTGGCAGACCTCAGATGCAGCTCACCTGACTTGGCTCATTCTCTGTGTCCAGCTCAGTGGTGTCTCAACTAAACCTCAGCCTCCCCACATACTTATTCAGCTGCTGACCGTGCAGGTTTCCAAGTGTGGAGTGGCTAAAACCACTGACTTGGCGACAGAAGTAGCCCCTGACCCGCACAGATGGGGCACTTACTCTGTGCGTGTATGCTGCATCTTGTAAATGCAATTCGAAAGAAACCAATGCATGGTATTGTTTGTGGAAGGCATTTATCTGCATTTCTTTGGTAACAGGGGTGATTTGGGTCCTTAGTGGCTTCCAGGGCTGGGCGGGTAAGGTGCCTTAGATTGTTTGTTCCTGGGCTAGACAAAGGTGAATGCCTCCATTGTTGAGCAAGTTGTGCTGTTAATAGTTTATGGCTGGTGATTAAGGGGAACTGTGTAAGCCAATTTACAGGGTGTCTCAACCTAGGTTGACATTTGGCAGAAAACTGGCCCTTTCAGCTCCAGACTTCCACTTACATATAGGAACTTGGTCCATTCAGCCCCCATAATCTGCTCCTGGCAGGCTGCCTCCTTGCTCCTGTCTGTCTGTCTGCAGTCTGTCTTTGTCATGCACAGGCTGGATTCTAGTACTCTGAAGACATTTCCCAAATTATTTCTTGTGGCATAAAGTTTAAATTCATCTCATCGGAGTGCCACAGACCCTGCATCGCTGAACAAAAGCTCCAATTCTTTTGCCCATCTGCAGTCTCAGGCTGCTTATTTTAGCTCCTTGGCTTCTGAGAGGTAGATTGAATTTATTTTCCCATTTCTGGTGACGACCAAAAATTAATTAATTATATATATATATATATATATATATAATCTACATATAATTTATACACATATAAAAGGATCCTAGAGCTTACTGTATGTAGCAACTCATGGTGAAGGTGTGGTAAAGGCTCCGGTAAGGCAGTTTGGCATGGCATTCAGGACTGAGTCATCCTTGAAAACCTATGGTCATGGTTTATTTTCTATTGCTAAAATAAAGTACCTGAGATCAGGTAATCTGTCAAGAATAAATTAGTTCATTTAGCTCAGCGTTCTGAAGGTGAGCACCCAGGGCGGATGGGGAAGGCCTGTTCTTTCATGACCTGACCAAGGACATCCCTGGGGAGACAGAGCAGGGCTTCTAGAGAACTCCTTGACAAAGCCGCTGATTCAGTACCTGTTTACCTTCTTAGCCAGGGGGTTCCAAGTTTCCAGCATGTGAAATTTGGGGAATACATCCAGGTCGCCGAGACTGCACTGCAGTCCAGCCACGACACTCCCCACGCTCGCTAACTGGGGGGCATGTCGCAAGCACCTGACCAGCGGTCCTCAAAGCTGTCAAGGCCATCAAACAAGAAAGGCCTGAGAGACTGGAAAAGGGAGGTACAGAGCTAGACACAATGTCCTGGAGGAGCTGTGAGATAGGAAAGGGGGACAGGGAAAACTGGTGAAGTCAAAACAGATTGTAGCATCGAGAACCTCGTTGTTCCCAGTCTGTGTGACAGAGGGTGCGTGTGGCGGCGGCGGTATAAACAGGGACTTCTTGTAGTATCTTTGCTACTTCTTAGTGTGTTCTCAAGCTTTCTAAAATGAACTGTTTACTTTGGAGGAACATCATGCCTATGTGTGCTCCTCCCATTCCCTGTTTTGTGAAGGTTGTCTGTGTGATCCCAGTCCTCGCTCTGAGAATTTGCCAGCTGGTGGAGAGGCCCTGTCCGTGAGAACTGTTGATCTCTGTCTTAGTGTGGGTTTCTGTTGCTGTGAAGAGACACCATGACCATGGCAACTCCTATAAAGGAAAACATTTAACTGGGGCTGGCTTAACAGTTTTAGAGGCTTAGTTCATTATCTTCATGGTAGGATATGGCAGCGTGCATGCAGGCATGGTGCTGGAGAAGGAGCTGAGAGTTCCGAACGTTCTACATCTTGATCCACAGGCAGCAGAAGCAAGAGATTGTGCACTAAGTGTAGCTTGAACATATAAGACCTCAAAGCCTGCACAGAGGCACATCTACTTCAACAAGGTCACACCTACTCCAACAAGGTCACACCTACTCCTACAAGTCTACACCTACTCCAACAAGGTCACACCTACTCCTACAAGTCTACACCTAC
>NC_022021.1:41382914-41392914 GCF_000317375.1 Microtus ochrogaster
ACACCTACTCCAACAAGGTCACACCTACTCCTACAAGTCTACACCTACTCCAACAAGGTCACACCTACTCCTACAAGTCTACACCTACACCAACAAGGCCACACCTCCTGAAAGTGCCATTCCTTGATAGGGCCAAGCATTAAAACACATGACTCTAGGGGACCATTTTTATTTGGACCACCATAGTCTTCTATTTCTATGCCCAAGTGTGGGCTGGCAGAATGTTTTGTTATTGTTTTGGTTCTAGGGGAAGGACCAGGGTCTTGCACATCCTAAACACATTGCTACTCAGCTGTATCTTCAGCTTCTTACCTTTTATTTTATTTTTTGAAGATTTAAAAAAATATTTCAATATTTGTTTTCTTTGGGTGTGTGTACATTCCACAGAGGTGGAGGGCAGAAGAGAGTTTGTGGAAATCAGTTCTCTTCTATTTTGTTGGTCCTGGGGATTGAATTCAAGTTGTAGGGCTTTCGTTTTTTTTAAATTTATTTATTTATTAAAGATTTCTACCTCCTCCCCGCCGCCTCCCATTTCCCTCCCCCTCCCCCGATCAAGTCTCCCTCCCTCATCAGCTCGAAGAGCAATCAGGGTTCCCTGACATGTGGGAAGTCCACCAGCTGCAGCGAACTTCTCGGCCGAACTTTTCGACCAGCGAGAAAGAACAACCACCACACGAGGATTCTTCTCAGATCACGCTTTACCGGAGTGCCACTTGGTTGAGGGAGAGCAGGAAGCGAGGGCCCCCCTCCAGAGCGCTAAAGCTGCTGCTTATATAGGAAGTAGGCACATGGGTCGCTCTGTGATTGGTTGCCACCATCAGCTGACACCAGACTGCATCGGGATAGGCCCAAGGGCCCTTAACCACTGCGCATGCGGGAAGCAGGGGACACGCAGCTCCCAAAGGCATAGCCATATATGGAGTTGTTTATTTCCAACGGGACAGGACGTCAGCACCATCTTGTAATGGCAATTCTGTCCGGCTCCCTGCAGTCAATCACCTTTACCTGCTGAGCCAGCATGTAGGCCCGAGCGCCTGCCTGCTTCATCAGGAGTGTCACGTGCCCTCCAAATCCCAGGAAACCAAAGAGGAAGGAGGGTGGGTTTTCAAGCAGGAGCGAAATACATTTATTTAAATAAAGCCTTGGCTGCTACCAAGAGGAACAAATGCAGACATTGATGTCATGTAGGCGTGCGTTGCTCCCTGCTCGGCTGGGCTGCCCTCCCCTCCTTCCTCCCCACCTTCCCCCCGTTCCTGATGGATTATTTTTAAATGACTAAGTTATTTTTAGATGCTTCATAACTGGTGGCAGGTGAAGCTGTAGTTTTGGTGGTTTGGAGGGAAAAGTCGGGGTATATGGTTAGATAAATGAGGCCTGTATATTCCTCTGCCCTCAGCAAGGCTTTGAGAAAGAGGTTACATTAAAGTTGTGGGGCCTGGGTGTGACTCAAGAAGGTGGCGAGAACAGGACCTGAATATAGACACTGCCTCGTTGGGTAGAAACATCTGCAGACTTGCAGCTCGGTAGCGCTCTCCCGTGAACGTCCATCGGTCGCACAAGCACTATGTGTGTCCTAGTGTCCTCAGTTGATTAATACTAGTCCTCAGCTACACCTGTGAGTTTCTCCAGGCGTCTTCTGAAGGTTAGGTTGTTTATATGTGACAATAATAGCTAATCCATTCTCTGCTTTCCATTACGGCAAAGGCTGTCTCAAGACAGGGAGTGAATTAGTTCCCGCGGAGTGAATTAGTTCCCGCGGAAGGCTACCAGTTATCGATCCTCCGCAGTCATTCTCTCCTCCCTACCCCTTCCTTCCTGCCTCCCTGAGCATCTTTTTGCCTGCCTTCCTCTCTGCCCCCTTCTTTTCTTTTCTCTTTGATCTTACTATTTGCGATACAGTTCACACATCCTCTGTTTCACCCATTAGGAGTAGAAATTCAGTGGCCTCTACTGTCTGCATGAGACTGTATAGCCATCCCCATCATCTAGTTCATAAGCGTTTGTACACCCCCCAGTGATGTACTGTCCCTCAGTGCCGTTCCTACCTCTGTCCCAGGCGACCCTCCATCTGCCTTTTGTCCACATGGATCGTTTCAATGAAATCCTGGTTGTGTTCTGGTTATCATCTGCCTTTAGAGAAACCCCTCCTGGTCATCTCGCGGGAGTGCACTTACACGATATGCACAGTACGCGTGCCCCTGTGACCACAGCCTTTCACTTAGCGTCATGCTTCCGCAGCTTGCTCAGACTGTGTCGGTTCTTCACTGCAGTCATTTTCCATTCATGGATATCCCACATGAAAAACCTATTCCACTCGGTGTGTTTCTCTAGCACGAGTAATCGGAGCCCAGAGACAGGTATTGGGGTTCAAGCTGAAATATCAGAGAAGCAAATCAGCCAAGCCACTAGAGAGCTCTTACCTCTATGAAATCTTCAGGCTGAAAAGAGAGTGAGTTTCTGTCTCATCCTGCCTTTTATTCCTCTCTAGTGCTGGTATTAAAGGCGTGCACCACCACCGCCTGACCTCTGTGGCTAACTAGTGTGGCTGCTGGGATTAAAGGTGTGTGCCACCACTGCCTGGCCTGTATGGCTGAATAGTGTGACTAACTTTATATTCTGATCTTCAGTCAAACTTTATTAGATCATAAAATCTCACGGTATCTCTCCTTCCGGTTGTCATGAACGACGCTGCTGTGACCATTTGTGTGCGTGTCTGTGGACATGCCATTTCACTCCTGTAGGGTGTGTACCTAGAAATGGATTCCTGAGCCATATGGGAATGTCGTGTTTCACATTAGAGGGCCTCACAAATTCCCCCCAGTGGGTGGATCATTACAGGTTGTTCTTCTGGCAACTGCAGGGTTCTAATTTCTCTGTATGTTTACCGCTATGTTGTACAAGGTTTTTGTTTGTTGTTTTAAATTGAACTAGATAATCTTTTATGTACTTGTAATTCAGGAATAACGATTTCGTGACAAGCATTAACTGGTTTTGAAGTTCAGTAGGCTTCTGGGAAGAAAGAAGTTTATTTATGTGTGAAACTGGAATGAGAAGGAGCTAGCTGTTCTCAGGGCTCTTGCTTCCTACTGTTCTTCAGGGTCATTCGTTTTGATGAAGTAACAACAAGCCCTTGGTCTTAGTAAGTTTGTATTTTTTTTTTCCAAAGGCAGATGGTAGCCGGAACACAATCAGGGTTTCATTAAGATGCTCTTACCTGTTCTCTTTATTTGTAGTTCTTTTTGGAGGAAAAAAAAATGTTCTTGCCAAGAGTGGGAAAGGCCTGTGAATTAGGAAATAAGGGACAGGCTATCCGTCACCATGATCCGCAGTACTGTCCACACGGTCTGGAACTGTCCACTGGCTCATAGATCCACACGGTCTGCGCTGCCTTTACAGGCCTCTGCTGCTGCAGCTTCCCCCGCATCTGGAATGCCCTTCCCTTAAAGAGGAGGTTTCTCTAATCTTAGACAGTTTATGGAATTGGAAGAATAGTTTTGTTTGCTTGTTTTTAGAGATTTACTTTTCCCTGCGTGTCTCTGTGTGAGTATGTGCACGTGAATGGGGGTACCTACATGGGTCAGAAGAAGGCATTGGGATCTCCTGGAGGTGCATTTGTGGTCCATTGTGAGCTGCTCAACATGGGTGCTGGGAATAGAACCGGGGTCCTCTGCAAGAGCAGTAAGTGACCTTGATGGCAAGCTATCTCTCCAGCCCCTGGAAATTTTAAGATTCACTCGTCCTCACCCTGTAACCTACTTCTCTTTCTTGCCTGGGTCACGTGATTGTTTCCTTATGTAATTATTCACCAAGGAACAGAGGCTGGGGAGGGAAGGTGCTCGATTGGGCATGGTGTGTATCCCTGTCTGCTCGGTCGAGGGAATTATTGTACCGTTCAGATCTTCCCTGGTTCTTGACTCCTAGCAGGGAAAGGTTTCGAGGAAAGAAGGTGATGCTTGTGGGAAGCTGGGAGCTAGACCAGCTTCCACGAAGGAGAGAACTGCGGGTATCCACACATAGCTTGCAGAGACATTGTGGGTGGTTTGCTCATCTTTGCTTCTTGCCCCGTCATGTTTCTGCAGGTTTGGGGCTAGACTCAGTAATTTGGACAAGGATGATTTCTTTCAATGTCTGCTTGTTTCTGGGATTTTTTTTTTCTTATCTCTGTAGTTCAAACGAGTAATTGGCCCGGTGTTTTCAGGACTTGTGAGGGAGGTGAGGGAAATAAGATATAAGAGGCAGGGCTGACTAGCAGCCTCACACAGTCCAGACTAGACACCTTGCCACGCGGCTTTCTTTTTTGTGGTTTTGATTTTGATTGGGAGTGTGGGAAGCCAATGAGGCTTTGTATCATTACCTGGGGAGCACTGAGTATAGGGTACTTTATTGGTAATAATACACCTGTTACTTTTCTCTTTCCCACCCCCTCCTTTCCCACCCGCTTCTGTTCATACATTGCCTGCAGTCGTCTTTATGAAAATGACTTTTTCTGATGGTGGTGATAGAGTTTGCTACAGTCCGCACAGGAGTGGGAAGAACGGAATGTCACGTGATCCTTGTGTACTGGAGAGCCCTCCTGTGGACCAGGCTTGGGGCAAAGAGAACTGTGTGATAAGAAGCGTAGGCAGACCTGACTCATTGTCAACCATACCGAGGTGCTGGTTAACTTTTTGCCAGCAGAACATAACCTGGAGTCACCGGGGAGGAGGCAATGCCAATCACACTGGCCCATAAACACTTTCTGAGGAATTATCTTGAACTGTGATTGATGTGGGAGGGTCCAGCTTACTATGAACAGCCCTTACAGGCAGGTGGATCTAATCCAGCAAGAGAGCCAATCCACAGCTTTCCTCCATCGTGTCTGGTCCGGGTTCCTCCCTAAGCTTTTGCACTGTCTTCCCTCAGTGATGGACTATTACCTGGATATATAAACCATGAGAGTGCTGGTATTACATATGTGCGCTGCTGTGGCCCTGTTTACATGGGTTCTATGCAAACCCAGGTTCTCATATCCATGTGGCAAGTGCTTACCCACTGAGCAGCTTATTTCCGAGCCACATACCTTTGTTCTTAGGTGGGTTTCCGAGTTGTTTGTGGAACACCGCCCTTTGGGGTATTGGATTATGGATGAGCTGATGTGGCTGGCTTCTTAACAGAAATGTACGGGAGGGCCACTGTGAAGATGCTTCCTGCCAAGCCCAAGGCCCTGAGTTTCATTCTCTGGTCACACATGGTAGAACAGAAGAATGAGCTTCTTTAAGTTGTCCTCTTACCTCCACACGACACATCATGGCACATGCATGCCTGCACGTATGCGCAACACACACACACACACACACACACACACACTGTGGCCTATGACGTGTGGTAACTTCTGAGCATGGGGCCTGCCCTGGAGTGTGGCTGATACACTTAGTGTCACTCCATTGGAGAAACTGGTTTTTTTTTCCGTCTCCCAACAGCTTTCCATTTTGAGTGGCTTCCTGATTTGGGGTAGGACTTTGTGCCAACCCCTGCTTTCTCCATGCAGGGACTTTCCCTGGCTTGAATTTGTCCAGGTTTTGAGCATGCAGCCAGTCTCTGAGTTCACAGGTGCGCCTGCTCCATTGTATCCAGCAAACGCTGTGTCCTTGAAGTCATCCGCAACCTCTGGCTCTTGCAATCTTTCTGCCCCCTCTTCTGTGTAAACTCCTTAGCCTTGAGGAGTGTAATGTAGTCATCCCGTTTAGGGATGAGCTTTCCAAAGTCTCTCACTCTCCATATCGTCCAGTTGTGGGTCTATCTCTATGTTTGTTCCCACTTACCACAAGAAGAAGCTCCTGTGATGGGGCTGACCAATGGGTATAGCAGTGTGTCATTAAGAGTCTTTTAATCGCTATGTTCATTTAGCCGAACAATAGTAATAGGTTTCTTCCCTCGGGTCTGTGACCTATCTCATGTCTAATTATTGGCTTTATTAACAGTGTCAGGTTCTGAAGTGGGCCCTAAATTCAAGCAAAAACTGGTTGGTTACCCCATCAGACTCCTGCCGCTATGTCTGTGTCTGCAGGTGGGATGTCATTGTCCCTCGCAGGGTTTGCAGTTGGACGAGATTGATGGTGACTTTCTCCTCCCGTAGTGTGCTATAGTCCCTTACAACATGAGAAATGCCGGCCAGTGGTTGCGGCGTCCAGCTGAGTTCCAGTCATAGTTCTCCACAGCAGCTGCCTAAATAGAAAACAAACTCTGTCATTGCTCAGCCACCACCGCCACCACCACCAAACAACAGTACAGGTTTGGGCTTCTTAAACCACTTATTTCCAACGGTAGCACCCATAGGCTCCCAAACTTCTCTCTCCCAACCCTCTATTGCAGTTATCTTCAAAGTAGTGAGTATGGGACACTACCTTGACCTGATCCTTGATTTTGATTTCTCCCTTGGCCTCAGTCAGAAACCAGCCAGGTGTCACTCAGAGCCAGACCATCCTTGGGTCCAGTTGAGACTTCCCTCGTTGAATGTGAGTCCATTGTTGACTGTGATTACCAGCCTCAGGGTCGCCTTGCGGCCCTGAGAAAAGGAAATGCGTCAGGAGGGGCTTTTGTGGGTCTACACCTCGGCTAGCTTCCTAAAGGATGCTGAGGATGTGTGAAGGCCACTACTGCACTTCCAGGCCCTGGAGTACTTTGAGGAGAGCATTTGTAGTAATTTTTATTCTGTTTCCAGGCCCCTACTAGTGTGGAACATGGCCTTCTCAGGAGAGGAGGAGGTGTCCATTGGAATCTCCTCTTGCATTTCCGGTCCCCTGGCTCCTGGCCCCATGGCGCATTTTTTTCCCATGCTCTTTTGGGATGCATACTCTTCACTTCGCTCCATATTCTTGCTTTAGCCAAGCCTGAGCTTTCTGGGTTTTACACTGGGGTTTGCAAGCATTCGAGAATTGAATTAGGCTGGGTGGCGGCAGCCTGCGCCTTTAATCCCAGCACTTGGGAGGGAGAGGCAGGTAGATCTCTGTGAGTTCGAGGCTAGCCTGGTCAACAGAATAAGTTCCAGGACAGCCAAGGCTATACAGTGAAACCCTGTCTCGAAAAGAAAGGGAGAGAGAAAAAGAGGGAGGGAGGGAGGAAGCAGGAGAGGGAGAAAGAGAGACATGAATTAGTACCTGAATGGATGTGCTGTCTGTGCAGTTCCGGCTATCCTTGTACAGATATTACAAGGTGAGGCTCCATTAAAATCAAACCCAGGCTCCACACCAGCAGAGCACACGGTGAGAAGAGCAGAGGGAAACGGCGGCACCCCCTAGACACCGACCAAACGGTTGCCCCCATAGCCCTTATTGCTGCGTTTGTCACATTTTGAATTATGCTGCAGCAGAGTGTGCACCCCACTTTAATGCTCCCGAAACGGAATTTGCTCTAGCTGTGCTTTTCCTGGCTTCTGCTTCATGAGATTGTTGCCATTCTTAGACTTGACTGTAACAGAGTCTACTTCCAGAGAATTAGATCAAGAGCGGTGAGCTGTTAACACTCGGAGTTTCATGGTGGCTGTGAAGTTTCAACTCTAGAGTTATTTCTCAATGAGGACAGCTCCTTATCAACAAGAACTTGTCTAGCTCAAGATAGAAGTATTGCCTACCGTAGACTTTCTCCGCAGGAGAAAGCTGCTGTTGTGAAGGTCGTGTGTCCCTTGTGGGTGTGCGTAGTGAGGGGCTGAAAAAGAAAAACAAAACAAAACCCACCTGCTGCATTCACTCAGAATCTCTTCCTGTAGATGTACGTGGATGGTACTGGGACCCAGGAGAGACTATGCTGTTTAAAGCCATAGGACTAGTGTATTATCTGGATCCAGTTTCTGGAATTAGGAACAGGATCCCCACCCCCAGCCACAGCCGGGCTTCTACACCCTGGAAGGTGTAGTTTGGTTGCTGCACTGTTTATAGATTTGAATATTCATATCAGTTTATCATGTCCGTTCTAAAGTTCCATGAGTCTTGAGTAATTGGGGGTAGGGTGGGGAAACAGCCGAGTGTACCTGAGGTAGGACTGGAACCCTGTGTGGCCAGGATGGGCCTTCTCACCTTCCTTCCTTCATATCACCAGCACCGGAGTGACAGGTGTTTTTGTTATACTTACTTTTCTTTTTTGGACGAAACACCATGTCTGAAACAACTTATAAGTGAGGGTTTATTTGGGACTTAGTGTTCCACGGGCAGAGTAGTAGCCCAGCAGGAAGTATGGCTGTATCGGGCATGGCAGGGCCTTGTAGCTGCAGGTGAGAGCCCCTGTCTCTAATCACAAAGGGCAGCAGAGATGGGGGGACAGGGAGGCAGAAGGGGATAACACACGGCAAGTTTGCTTGAAAGCTCAGAAGCCCAGCCTCAGTGATGTATTTTCTCCAACAAAGCATCCCTAACTGGGGTGTTCACGTCCCCGAGACTTGTATGGGGTCTCTCACTCGGATCCCTCCAGCAGCACGAGCCCATTTTATATGGTGCTGAGGCGTCCAGATTTTGTGGACGCTAGGCAAGCACTCTAACACCTGAGCTACCTCACCAGCCCTCTCCTGAGTCTCTAAGAAAAAAGGACAAGAACACACCACACATCAGAAACGAATGGCAGCTGTGGCTTGGAAGTCGCTAGCGAATCCTCATCTGGGTACCTTCCCTAGGCCAGGTGAGGGACAGCTGCCCTGATCTGGCGCTGAGACCCCTGTGTGTGCTTGGCTTAGCGTGTTCTCTGTAGTGGCTCTGTGGTGAGAACAAACATTAGATTTATTCCAATCTGGGAAGAAAATAATTTTTAAAGTCAGGAGAAGCAGGAACATTTTAAAGAACAGGAGTAGGTCAAAATCTTGGTGGTGCTATCCTCTTAACTTCAGAGATTAAGAATGTGGGGGCAACATGAGATCAGGCTTTGTGCTTTTACCTCTTTTGCCCCAAGGGTGGGAAGGAGCCTTAGACAGTGGAAAATGAATGAGTGTGGTAGTTCCGGTAGAATTCATTGCCTAGGGAGGTGCTAAATGGCCATTTCCCAGAGTGTGTGTGTGTGGGGGGGGGGGGGACTGAGCACACCTCAGGTGGTCGCCTAGGCTCCCCTGCCCCAGGCTTTGTTAACATTGAGCAGGGACTAAATGAATTCAGCGTGAGGTCTTCAAAGTTTCAATGTGTAACATATGGTTTTTATACTTACTCATTGTGGATTTGCTTTTTGGTGTCTTGATTTCTCCATTGCTTAATTGTAGGGATGAGTTTGGTTTTCCACTGTAGAAGGTTAGGAATATATTTACATGCCAGTAGGAAGTATTCAAGCCGGCCAACTTTTTTTTTTTTTTTTAACAGCTTAAATTGTTTGAAATGATCTTTGGTGTATCTGTACCTCTGTGCGGGGCACGGTTCATGTACCTTCCCTGTCTGAGATTTACCCTTTCCAGAAGAAAATCTGTGACATAGAAGCCTACGGAACCTTTTTGTCTGGCCTCTTCCACTTCTCACAGTGTTTCTGAGACCCATCCTTGCTGGAGAAACCACTGATCATATCAGAGATTTTGTTTTTCTTATTGCCCTGTGGAGTCATATATGGATTTGCCATGTTTTCTCTGTTCCTGCACTAATCGGTCGACCCCTAAGATGTTTTCAGTGCTTGGCTGGTATAAGTGATCCTGCTGTAAGTTCTTGCACATAGGCTTTGTCTGAGTCCCTTTTCCTGTGGCTGTGCTGAAACACCTAACAACTAGTAGGAGGGGTTTACTTTGTCTCACACAGTTCAAGGGCACAGTCGGCAGTGAGGAAAGGAAGGAGCTGGAGGCAGCTGGTTACACTGACCTACGGCCAGGAAGCTGAGAGTGATAAATACTCCTTACACTATTTATACAGTCTAGGACCCAAGCCAGGCCATGATGCTATCTTCCTTTACAGGGGCCTTCCGTCTTTGGGAAGGCTATCAAGAGAACCACTCACAGGTGTGCCTAGAGGCCTGCCTCCTGGGTGCTTCTAGATCCTGTGTAATTACCAGTCAATATCCCCTATCA
>NC_022021.1:41394712-41455819 GCF_000317375.1 Microtus ochrogaster
GTCTCTCACTGAAGCTAATGCTCATCAGTTACTTTCTACTCGCTGGCCTGCTGCCCCGGCATGGGAATTAGACTTGAATGCCACTTGCCTGGCTTTTCACATGCATTCCGGGTTCTGACCTCAGGCTCTCTGGCTTGCACGCAAGCCCTCTACCAACTGAACCATCTCCCCAACCCCATGAGCTATATTGTTGTAGGAGCTGCGGGTTGCATTCCGCCACCCAGCTCCCGCCACCTGCTAGCTTTACCCGAAATAACAACACACAAACTGTATTCATTTAAACACTGCCTGGCCCATTATATCTAGCCTCTTCTAGGCTAATTCTCATGTATTAATTTAGCCCATTTCTAATAATGTGGGTAGCACCACTAGGTGCGCTTACCGGGAAAGATACATCATGTCTGACCTGGCGGCTTGTTTCATCGTGTCTGGCTCTGAGAGGAGCTGCGTGATTTCTGAGCTCACTTCCTCTTCCTCCCAGCATTCTGTTCTGTTTACTCTGTCTATCTAAATTCTGCCCTATGAGGCCAAGCAGTTTCTTTATTATTTAACCAATGAAATCAACAGATTGATATATGACACTCCCACATCACTATATGTATGTTAATTTGGTCATGGATAATAAGATACTTCATTCTTATGAAACAGACAAACTTGATCAATGAGGATATGGACCTGTGAGGGTTTTTTTATTGTTGTTGGTGTTGTTGAAAGTAAATGCAGGTGAGAGTCCGGGCAGGCACTCCTGGTCCTGGGACGAATATGAAAATGAATTATTGTTTCATATTTTAACCTTAGTGAAAAGTCTTACCGTGTATAGCCTTGGAGATGTGTGTGTTCACCTGTGTGTACATACATGTGTCTATGTGAATGCATGTACATATCTGTTTATGTGCATGTATGTACATGTCTGCATGGTTGTGCATGCATGTGTGTATGTATACATGTGTGGATATGTGTGTGTATGTTTGGAGATCTTTCAAAACTTTCAAGCATTGCAGTTCATAACACACAAATTAAAAAGAATGAATAAAGTCATTCAGGCACTTGGAAACCCTTTCCTAGAATTTTGCAGTTAGGGTACGGAGTGACATTTGAGAGAACAGTCTTAGCGGCTGTCTGAGGTAAATGTTCTTTTTGGAAGCAGCTGTTTGCTAATAAAGAAATCAGAATTGACAACCCTGGTGTCTTTCTTTCCATGTGTTCCCAGTGGCTCAGCTCAAAGTGGGGAGTCAGAGGGACGTGACAGGCCTGAGGGGGAAAGGAAGTTGGCACAGTTGGCACATGTGTTCTTTAAATAGTCCTCAGGATTTAAGTGGGGCACTTCATATTGGTGTTTGTTGCCGCTTCCCACTGTTTTGGTGGAAGATTCCAGACCCCTGCGGATGATGGCTAATGAACTAGAGATGACTTAAAACAACCAACACGCTCAGAAAGAGTTGGCCCTTCCGTAGAGTCCTCCCCTGGGTCCCAGCAGTCACAAAGCTCCCTGGAGAACCAAGTGTGTCAGGCAGTGGGGAAGGGACTTTGCCACTCTGGCCACCTTGATCTCAAAAATGCTCAAATCTCCTGAACATGTGACCCCTTCCCGCTGGGACCTCTGGGTTCAGCTTGACTGGCCAAGCCGACTTACTCAGGGGCCCCAAAAATGGTGGTGGCAGCAAAGGCTTTTGGTCCCGACCGAAGGATTTTAAATAAGGTCTCATCTGTGTGAAGGGAAGAAATAAGTCAGACTTACATCTTCCAGATTATTCTTTTTAGGAATAGAGAGCGAGATAAATCATATGTATGTTAAATGCATAACTCCCTACTTAAAGTGATCCCCTGGTTATGTTTTCAGTGCTGGTGGATGATTCCTGAATGGGTTTGGCATACGAGAGTTTTTTTCTTGACCCGAGTAACACATGTGTTTCTTTCAGGGGAGGGGGAGTTAATTAAATCTTTAGTTTAATATACAAAAATCCCCACCCCAGCTTACCGCCCTTCCCCATTCCTCCTCCCTCATTCCCGTCAGCCCCCTTTCTACTCCCTAAACAGTCATCAGTTGGGTTTGTCTCACACATGCACAATATCTTAAGGAGACAAATATCACCAATGTGACGTGGAAAAGTGGTGGCATCAGAAATTTGGACAGTTGGGGCTGAAGAGATAGCTCATACACTGTCCTCATAGAGGACCCAAGTTCAGTTCCCAGCACCCTTTTAGGAGGCTCACAACCTTCCCCTGAACTACAGCATCGGGGGAGCTGACCGCTTCTTCTCGCCTTGGAGGACCCACGCGCTCAAATTCATGTCACTCTGCACATTTACATGGGATTAAAGATAGAATACACTTTTTAAAAAGTAGAAAGTGGAAGGCCTCATTTGTGACTTCCTTGGGCCACTGCTTAAGCCATGGTCATTTGTTTGGCAGGACAATAACAAATAGAAGTCAGGTCAGTATAAAAACTGAAATAATCCAGTCTTAAAGCATAAGCTCCATAAGCTGTAGTTGTTAGGACTGCAGCCTTGTAGGTGTCTAGTGAGTTCCTAGCAAAGTTTGCACCGAAAGACTGCTTATTGGGCAGCTTAATCCCTCTATTGAAGATTCCTGTTGACTTGGGAGTTTTAGGACAGATAGTGCCCGTGGAGCGGGCTAATGTTCCTTAAGCGGACACAGGTGCAAAGCGTGACTTGGGCAGGTGGGAGGCACCAGCACCAAGATAGTGGCCTGGGTAGAAGTGTGGCCCCTGAAGCCTACTTTCTTGGTTCAAGCCTGCTCAGTCTTAGCATGTTGGGTACTTATCTGTAAGCCTCAGTTTCTCCTTCTGTGATGTAGGGGTGGTGATAATTCCTGTTTCCTGGGTGCTGGGGGTCAAATGAGATCTCCTAGGTGTGTCATGTGCACAGTAGGGACATGGGATGCCGTCCTCTTTGCTCTGTCTGCCTGGTGACACTTGTCGCACCCAGGGATGGAAGAAGGTTGTAGATAAGCTCTCAGCCATTGCTTCTTTGCCTGCGTGAGGAAGACGTTTGCTTTTCACACAGATTACTCTTAAAATGTTATTTATTTATATCTTTTTATGTCTCTGCACTGTGTGTCTGTGCCCACAGAAACCAGAAGAGGGCATCAGATGCCCTGGAAGCAAAGGGCTTGAGCCTCCACCTGAGTGCCGGGAATTGAACCTGGGTCCTCTGGAAGAGCAGTTAGGGCTCTTATGTGTTGAGCCCTCTCACCAGGCCCCACGCTGGCCTTTTGAAGCTCTGTAGGAATCATGGTGATTTTTCAGAGTGGTGTTTTGCGACAGAATACCATTTGAACTCATAATTCAATTTTTTTATCTTTCCAGGGAACACGGGTCTGGCTGAGAGAAAATGGCCAGCACTTTCCGAGTACTGTAAATTCCTGTGCAGAAGGCGTCGTGGTCTTCCAGACCGACTATGGGCAGGTAAGGACAAATCCTCGTTGCTTCCTGAAGTCTATGCCCCACAGTTTCACCCCTGGGTACCTGCGAGTGGTTTTCCTACACAGGCATACACACAGAACAAACACATGCAGACCGACTCTCTTATTGATTTTCCTAAATGACAAATCAGAGCCCATGAGGGCATGGCATTCGGAATGTGTGCCTTGTGTCCGGTGGGTAGGACACCATCTGAGCAGCAAGAGTCCCAATTAGTGCAGGGTAGAAGGACATAGCAGTTGCTGGCTTTCCTTCCTGGGTCTCTTTTCTCCCTCAGGAGCAGCCCAAGATGACATTGAGATCCAGCGTCCACTGTTGTTGGACTACTTCCCAACATTCTTCTAACTTGACTGATGGTACTTGACTGTGAACTTCACAGGTGCCATCATGTTCCCAACTTAAGAGATGGGACATGCCTGCTAGACTCTGTGAGCAAAACTCAAAGGATCAATGTTAAACGATTCCTTTTCTTGTCCTTACCTCTGGAAAACCTTAAGCTTCCATAGTGTCCTCTGTGTGGTCCGAATGGCAGGACCAGATTCTGCAGACAGTTGTTTTTCTCACAGTTCTGGAGGCTAAAAGGTCAAGGTCAAGGCTCCAGCTGGTCCAGCGCCTGGAGAGGGTTCTACTTCCTGGTTCACTACGACCTGGCAGGTTGTGTCTTCGGAGGGGGAGGACTGAGGCAGTGAGTGCTCTTGATCTTTTATAGGGCAATAATCTCATCCTGAGGACTCCACCCTCATGATACCCTTACTGCACTGAGGCCTCACCCACTGATGCCCTTGCTCTGGGCATTAACTGGGGTTAAGGTGGGAATGTACGGGTCGGGGTAGGGAGCACGCACTAGTATTCAGACTGCAGTTTACAACAGATTGAAGTCCTGGCATGCCTGTGATGAGTCTAGGGTGCTGGTGTTCTGGTCCCTCTCAGAGCCCTGACCTGTGTGGTTTAGGGATCAGCATGCCTTGGGTAATGGGAAATGAAGGAAGACAGACACACATACAGGAAAGCTGCGATGGACACAGGCCATGGGTTCTGATAGAGATGCCCCTACAGCAGCCAGGAAACTCAACGTTGACCTAGGAGGCAGGTTAGCTAATCTGGGTAGGGGGATCTCATTAGGAGAGCAGTGTCAGGCTGCAGTCCTCCTTGAGGAGGAAGCTATGGATTGATACTTCTGCACCCTTCCTGGCAAGATCAGAACTGGGATTAAAGGAAGACATATCCATTCCCCTGAGACATCTCCATTCCCCTGAGCCATGAGTCTGAGGTGTTGGGGTCACTAACTTGGCTGTGCTCATGTCACCAATACACATCCTCTCAGGACTTCATCTGCTCCCCACGGATTTAAAACATGAAGTAACAGTAGCCATTTGGTTTGATGAGCTCTGGTGAAGGCTAGTACTCCGTGGTCTAAGGTGGAAGGGCTCTCTGGCCAGCCTCAACTTCACAGGGACTGCCCACTTGGAGAACCTTTCTTGAATCCTGGATTTGTAAGCAGCCGTGACATTGGGCTGCTATCTAGTCTTGTTCTGTCTCGTTTGGAGTCTCAGATGGACTCTCATTGTTTACCAGGTAGATTTGGGGATCTGGGAAAGCGGCAAAGATGCCACTTTCTAAAATCCATCTGCAGTGTGGGCATTGCCGTTGCCTGGTTTACTTGCTTCCCCACCAGCCTCTGGTAATATATCGTGATCTGTCAGCTCAGAACGAAGTCCAGGAGATCTGCAGGAAGGAAGGAATACCTCCAAAATGTTTACTTTCCCTGACAGGACTAGTCAGTGTTTTCTGCCTCACCATTTCTGTCCAGCTTCCCTGCCACTTTCCCCAGATGAGTGTGCAGTTCCTTTCAGGCCCTGCGAGCTCTGCTCTAGAGGATGTGAAAAGGGAAGACAGTATTAAATAGCGTGCTGTCAATATAACTATGTTCTTGAGAGCACTATAAAATAAATTTTATTATCATTTTTTTCTTATTCAGTTTTGTTTTGATTCCAAATCTGCTTTGGTTTTTTTTTTTAATCATGGCCGGGCGATGGTGGCGCACGCCTTTAATCCCAGCACTCGGGAGGCAGAGGCAGGCAGATCTCTGTGAGTTCGACCAGCCTGGTCTACAGAGCTAGTTCCAGGACAGGCTCCAAAGCCACAGAGAAACCCTGTCTCGAAAAAAAAAAAAAAAAAAAAAATCATGATGAAAACATGTAACATTGCCTGGACAGATTGCTCTGTGGTTAAGAGCACTTGCTGCTCTTCAGAGGACCAGAATTTGGATCCCAGTACTCATGTAAGGCGGTCCACCACCACCTGTAACTCAGCTCCAGGGGATCCAGTGCCCTCTTCTGACCCCCAAGCACCCCACACACATGGTATGTACACATACAGAAACACACATGTATGCATAAATAAAAATAAAGCATGTGACATTAACCTTACAGGGCTTCCTCTCCACTGTCCATTGTATACTCCAGTAGTTACATAGATCCACATTCTGTGGCCTGTCTTCAGAATGTTCCTCCCACCCTAGATGCCCCCAAACAGATCCACAAATTCCTCCCTTCCACCTCAGTCTCTGGTAAGTCGCTTTACTTCTTCCGTCTCTGGTTTGGATAAATACTTCATGTGAGCAGCATCATATAGCACCTGTTCTGAGTCTGGTTCTTCTGCTCAGCACACTGTCCTTCCTTCCTGCCTTGTTTCTCGTCCCAACTCGCTTACGTTGCAGCTGCTCCCCAGGTCAACACTGCCTTTCTGTGCTACTGCTCTGAACTGTGCTCACAGTCTGTGCCACATGAACCCTCCTGCTGGCCCTGCTGGGTAGGCGGCGGCTCTCAGTGGTGACATAGTGGGATGGGTGGCCCGATCACTCTGAATGGTATTTATAGAGTGCGGGCTTCAGAAGAACTAAACCAGAGTAATGTGTACCTACATTGAAAACAACACAAAATCCTGACCTCTAAAGCTGTCGTTGGTTCTTGGGTGTATGATTTATGTTATCTAGTTTGTTGCTCCAAATATAGCACATATAATTAGCTTGGTGGTTTGCGTAGGAATTGCAGGGTTCCCAGTATGGGAAAAGTGAGGTACCACTCAAAGGACGGGTTGGGCCAAGAACCAACAGAGGCTGGCAAAGCAGCACACACCCCGTGTAGCTCAAGTGCTCATACCTTCAACACAAAACAGCGCAAGCTGCAGGTGGGGGTGGTTATAAAACTCTCAAGGCCACGTGCTCACACCCTCCCGTGCTCTCGTGCTCTCCATAGTGTCCCCTAAATGGCACCACCAACTGGGAAGATATATTCAAAAGATCAGAGCCTAGGTTGCTAGGGTATTTCTCTTTCCCATCACCCCAGTGTTCTTGGACAGCAATCTCTGGACAGTTTCATAACAGGAGATTGCACAGCGGGTCACCATGTCTGTTTCTGTGGAGCGCAGACATAGCTGAGATCATCCCTGTGAGGACTGAAAGCTCGTACTGAGCTTCGTCTTTTCTGGAATACTCAGGAGGTGTACTGACAGTCACAAGAGCACCCTCCAGGGAAGTGTAGAATTGAGGACTAGATTTTCAATTAGATTTTTCGCTAGGGGAGATTGAAATTTTATTGTATTATCTTTATCTAGAAAATGTCTAATTTCATTGTTCTGAAATATCTTACAGTAGTATCAGTTTACCTAATTGCATTTTAAGGAGTTGTTTGTTGTTGAATTTACTTCAGTTGACTTCATCCAGGCTATTAATCTATCTGCAAGGATTGCAATGGTTTTCTATCTGAATTATCTTTATCCCGCGTCTTCTAAGATATTTACTGGTGGGGAATATGATTACCCCAAATCTACAAGTCGGTGCCCTCTTTCATCCCCTTGTCTGTTGATTTCCAAAAAAGTATAATTAGATTTGGTTTAAAGGGCTAGTCTCACTATTACACTGTCAGGAAAAGCCATTCGGGTGTTTGAGTTGTCTCTCACTGCTGGCAAAGAACTCTTCCAGTCACACCGAGGACTATAGTCATGCCTCCCCCTTAATGCCAGCTCTAATCTGACCGTTTGATCTTCTAGATTGACCTGCGGTGTAGTTCCTGCCGTGGGCCTAATTCTGAGCAACCTAGGACTGAGCTAATTAGTGCAGTGACTTTTCATTCACTCTTGGTTTTTTTTTTTTTTTTTTTTTTTTTATCCTTTTGCTTTCTTTCTGCTCTGGCTACTTGTATGTTGCTCCACCCCTCCTAAAACTCTTTTGTCTTCCTCATGCTTATAAATGCCTTATGTGCTCTGAACATCTTGTGAGCATGGGTAGCTTCTGTCCTCTTCACTCCTGCTCGTCAGTGAAGTGTCTGGGCACGCGGCTGTCTGCTGGAGAGATCTTCCCCAGACCTGCAGAAGGCTGGAGCCAAGCCCTGAAGCAGCCCCATAGGAAGGCATCTGTCAGCGCTAGCCCTGGGAGCTGGACAACCTGAATTCAGTGGCTTTAATTCTAGGTGGTCAGAAGTCAGAAGGGACCGTGCAGGTCTTTGGCACTTAAGCTGAGTTGTCATCTGCGAAGCTGAGGAACACTCAGGCCTTTGACAGCCAGGAGGCTGCATTCCAGGCTTCACACGCTAGGCCAGCTGTCCACCAACGCAGCTGTCTTAGTGGAGTCTGCAGGATGAAAGAGCGAGATGTCCTGGACCAACTCCTTTCTCTGCTGGGACGGGAAGTAGGGAGCGCCAGCTGCTGCGCCCACACCCCCCAGGTAGCCTGAGAAGAACTGCAGGGTATTGAAGTGTGGGACGAGGCGGAGACTTGCCAGGAAATAACTTGACTTAGGAAGCTGGAGGAAAAGGAGTTTAGGAACATCTGTGCTATCAAAGTAAAATTGTTGCAGTGTGTCATTAGGACGCCATGACTCTAAAAGCCAAATGCTGGGACAAAAAGTCAGGTTCTAGTGATCTCTAGCTCAGGTGCAGTTCCCTGGCCTTTTAAAATTGTGTGTGTGTGTGTGTGTGTGTGTGTGTGTGTGTGTGTGTGTGTGTGTGTAAAGTGTAAATCAGGAGACATCTTACAGGATCAGTTCTCTCTTTTCCACATTACCAGTCCTGGGGATCAAGCTCAGGCTCTCTTCACTGGCTGAGCCATCTCACCAGCCCAGTGCTCTCAGTCTGAAAAGACCACAGATAGCAGAAGTACATACAAGCATCATGGGTGAGGGGGTGCACCCTCTAAGCTCTGCCTAGGAAGTGTATAAATCATCCACATGCATTCAAAGGCACAGAATGAGATAACAATATGGCGCGGGGATGTCTTCTTTTGTGGGAATGATTTCATTTGATAGACTCCAGAAATATATAAACTATATTTTTCATTTCCTGGAGGTGGGATAGTTAGTAGGTATTGACTAAATACCTAAATCTTTCTTTCAAAGTCTGTAATATTAGGACCTGAGGGTTGCTGATCTATAAACTTGAGAAGCCACATCGAAGCAGAAGCCATTTCCAGTAACAAACACTTACAGCCATGGTGCTGGACCAAGGAACATGGGGAGTGCCCAGTGTTGGAGATTTAGTTTGCCAAGGGCACAACATTCTTCCTGTGTGCTTGTCTGATGCCGTTGGGCGGGCCTCTCTGATTTCTGGGACTGCTTTCTCCATTCACTTAACTGAATTTAGGGCGAGTGGATTTGGAATCCCGTTCACTTTCAGTCCTTGTCTTCAAGAACAAGACTTTCACCCTCCCGGCCTACCCTCCCGGCCTAGCTCCATTTTTCTGAGCACCTGGGTCCCCCCTGCCTCCTACTGGGAAAGAAGGGGATGAGGTCTCTGATAGCAGCGTTTACTGCCTCAGTGAAGACTGGGTAGAATACTCATACGTTAAAGAGAGAGCAGATGGCTTCTACCTTGGCTCAGGGCTTTTTTTTCCTCCCCTGTAATTGTGACCTACTTTTCCTTCATTGGTCCACTGAACACACCTCTTCTCGCCAACCCTAGGGCTTGGTCTTATTGGTCTTTTTGTCTGGACTCAGGCATTCCTCTAACCTTGTTCTCCTCATCTTTGCTGATTTCTAGGATTGAGTCTACACTTCCAGTAGTTGGGTCTTCTTGCTCCTGGGAAGGTTTGTTGTACACACAGCTCTTTTTTGTGACCAGAGTCTCTGGCCTTACAGATATGGTGCTTAGGCACAAAGAGAAAGAGCTGACGTCTGCTTTCCATGACCTCCATCATTGTGTTTGGTTTGAGGCTTAAGTTAGGAAACTTAGTTACTCATATTGGGGTATTCTTTTGTATTCTGGGTACCCATGAATGTTGCAATCATCAGTCAGTCAATGATAGATGCAGCTTAGACCAAGCTGTAATTCTCGACTGATGGAAACTCAACAGGAAACCAACCAAATCAAACCCATTCTTTGTATATGGATATTTAAATAAGAAATATACTTTTGTTATGCATATCAGCTTGTGAGAAATGTACACAACAGCCTCATTTGGATCATAGTCAACTCAGAAATTATCTATGGGAATTAGACACAGCATCATTTAATGCTGTGTGGGATTTCAGTAGAATAAGTAGAAAACCTTGGTTAAATTTAGGAGGTTATCTGTTTGCGAATGAGTTGCATTCCATTTCAGAAATTAATTTATAAGCCTGTTATTTGGAACAAGATTTTCCAAAGACTCGTGGTATCCATGGCTAATTGATTATCCAGTCTATCCACAAAGACCTGTTCTGGAATCTATAATACACCAGAAGGCAGGATGATGCTAATTCTCTATTGCCTGATTCTGGCTCTAACCATCTTCAGAGTCCTATCCCAGGATGCTTCAGTGGTGACTAAAGAAAGTCCCATTCTTCCCTTGATTGCTTCCCCTCCCACAGATAGAGACGGGAAGAAAAAGAGTCACCTGAAAGGTGTGTACTTCTCCTGGGTGATAAGAAGAAAGCCTCTTCAGGATTGACACTGCCTGTGGGTGAAAGGAAGTGATATTTGCCTAGTAATGTCTTCCTGCTGGGACCTCAGTGGTGCATTCCAGTCTATTCGTGCTGATTCCCTCCCCAAACCACCCTGCAGGGAAGGCGCTGATCAGCTGTCTTGTTCCTTCTCCAGTCTCTGTGATGAAATCCTGCCACCAAAGTGACTTCCGGGAGGAAGGGCTTATCTCACAGTTCAAGGGGCACTATGTCAGGGCTGTCAGAACCTGAAGTGGTTCCTTACCTTGATCCACAGTGTGGAAACAAGGTTGAATGCATGCTGCTGCTCCAATCCCTTTCTCTGTTCAGTCCGGAATCCCAGCCAGGAAATATCAGCATGCACAGTGGGTGGGTATTCCGGCCTCAAGTAGTGTAGGAAAGACCACCCTCCACAGCCACGCTCAGAGCCTGAGTGAGTCTAGATCCTATACATTGATGGTTAACGCAGACCATCATCATACCCAGCCTGTGTTAGGGATAAGGAAGCTGACCGTCCCTGGGTCCAGGAGTGCACACATTCCAGCAATGCTGGTGTCACCCATATGCAATGCCAACCCTGATGAGGTCTTTGCTTGCTCTGGATACTCTACCCCACTCCTCTTTCTTTCTCTCTGTGACATGTGTATGTACACATGTATATATTGTGCCCACAGATGCCAGAAGAAGGCATCGTACCTTATCCCTGGAGCTGGAGCAGCCAAGTGGCTACTGGGAATGGAATCCAGGTCCTGTGTAAGAGCAGCAAATACTCTTGACCTCTGAGTTCCATCTCTTTCTTCACCCTTTCAGATTAGTCCATTGGTAGGAGCTAATGCCTCGTTAGAGATGGTGTTACGGTTCCCATGTTCTGACTTCTCCCTTGTCCCTTCCATCATCAGTTGAGCTGTACTTACCTGACCATCAATGGTAGGCAAGTGAGTTATAATAATGTTCCTGAGAGAAGTTTTCCCTCTGTCTCAAGGAGAGAGGAAGAAGTTGTTCCTGTATTTCTAGTGTTGAAATTCTAACCGCCAGTGTGATGTTTCTGGAGCTGAGGTCTTAGGAGTCCTAAGTAGGAACTGCTGTCCCTAGAAATGAGGTCCATGTGAGCTTCCTTGTCCCTTCCTCCATGTTAGGACACGGGAAAAAAGCACTATCTATAACACAGAAAGCATCCCTCACCAGGTGTGGGAGCTGCCACCCCACAGATGTTTATATTTCAGCTCTAGCCTAGTGAGAAATACACTTCCATTTTTGATAAGGCTTCCGACTTGGTAATTTGTTACAGCGACTTGAAAAGACAGAGGCTGGCCTGTTTCTTACCCTCTCTAGTGCAGGCTGGATGTGGGAGTGCAGAGGCAGTGATGAGCTGCCAAGGGAAAGGAGCAAGAAGCTCATGCCTCTTGGATGCCTGTCTTGCAGCTTCTTCAGGAACTCGTTACACTGGACTAGAGCCTTTAGTGTAAGCTACCCAGTTATTCTGCTGTTGTCAACATAACAGGCATCTAAGAATTCAAACTAATTGGCCACTTCTGAGGGACTGGCCTTCCTAAAGTCCCCGGAAACTTAGTCTATCCGCTTATGCAGCCATCAAGGCTGTATATATTATTGTACACAAATTAAATCTTGAGTTTTTAGAACTGTCACATCCAGCTTTTTTTTTTTTTTAATGCAGCTGTTTATATTGAAGTGGCAGATGCCAGGAAGGCAGCGTTACTTAACTTAGTGCTTGCATAATGACATCCATGTTTGACTGAACAGGAGCAGCGAGCACAGCCCTCATCCATACCCCAATCTTGAACAGCCTGGAAGTTGAGAATATCTTTCAGATTGTTGAATGTTTGGAAGAAGCCAAAAGAAGACTATTTAATGGCACACTATTATGTGGAATTGAGGCTTAATACAGTTCTGTTGGAACAGGATGCTGGCCGCTCCTTGGCTTGTGGTCTGCAAGGGCGTTGCCACTGCAGCAGGGCCGGGGCAGAGATTCAAGGCCTGGGCATTTCCCCCCTGGCTCATTGCAGAAAACCTCTGCCAGCCTCATCAGGATGATCTTGCTTTTCAATTGCTTCTGATTCAATGATATTTGGGCTGCAGGGACCTTCCAGTGATTCCCAGCCTGGAACACATTGGAATCACTCGAGAGAGTGATCTAAATGAGATTCAGGCCCACTGAGCTATTCCCATTGGCTAGACTCACTGCCTGTGAAGCCAGGCATCTGTCCGAGTCCAGGACTGCCAACCAGCCTGAGTTGACCTGTGACCTCTAATAGGTTGCTAGTACATCCAGTCGTTGTGAAGCTGCCAGCTTTCTCTCGTTCTTTTTATTCTTTTGAGGGAAAATGCCTTGGCCAAGAGGGTAAAGGTGGTTTGAGGCAAAACTCAGGTTCCTTGGTCTGGGGACACGGCTTAGTGATTAAAAGCCCTGATACCAAGCTGGACAGCCTGAATTTGATCCCCATAACCCACACAGTAGGAGAGAACCCATTCTTGAAAGTTGTCATTTGACCTACATATGTGCACTGTGGTGCCCTTACAGACACACACGTTACATAAAATTATTCAGTCAATCAACCAACCAAATAAAGAACTCGTCTTTCCTCTAACCCAGTGCTCTCAGAATTGAATGAAAATCAGAATTCCATGGGAAATTGTGGGCCAACTGGGTCCTGGGCCTCCACTGGCAGTTTCTGACTCGGCAGGTCACTCATGGTACCTGAATGCTTGCTTTCTGACAGATCGCAGGAGCCGGGGATACTGCCATTTTGCAGGCCACACCTTGAAAATGCATTTGCAGAGCATGGCAGGTTGTGGGTTTGGTCCCCACGTCCCTCTTCTTTCTCAAATCCATGTTCTAAATAAAAGTGACTGGCATCGTCTTCCTACCAAAGAAAACAAAGGTGGTCACAGGTCAAGGCCTTCTTCACCTGCTGCCGCTACAAAGGAACCATTCTCGCACAGCGTTGGGTCGGAAACCACGTGAGGTCTAGAGATCAGTCTTTAATGTTACCTGCCAGGGACTTAGTCCGTAGCCGCCCCCATTCTCCAGGGCTGGGTGGAGAGCCACTCCCAGTAATAGCAAAAGTGGGAGAAGTCTGTGGATTCCAGCCTAACACATTTCAGAGGAATATTTACGCCTTCTTGAAGTAATTACAAAACAGGCCAGTTGTGTGCATAAACACCCACGAGCTGCTGCTTAAGCCTGGAACCTTGTGCTTATTATTATGGAAGAACAGTTCAGGTGTCAGCTCACCGATTGCCACGTGAGGCTAATTTATAGTCCTCATTTTTCAGGTGAGGTGCTAAAGCCTAAGATGGAGACAGTTTCACTTTTTGGAAGTTGCAGTCTTAGCACCCATAGTGAGCTTTCTGTCGGCTAGGCTCTTTTGGCTTTGCGTTTCTTGATTTTGAGGCGGCGACTTGCAGTGTGGCCCCAGCTGGCCTCCAGTGCACCGTCTGTGAGTGGCATCCTCTCTAATGCGGGGATCCAGCTGCCACTCTGCCTTCCTTCACACTAGTTGCTATCAAAGAGCAGTAAAGGCAGCGAGAGTGGGCAAGAGGAGTGAAGCCCTGCAAGGGCACCCCACCTCTAGAGTGGGGCTCATTCCATCCTATGATCCTATCCCAGTCCCAGCTCCCATCAGAACTCAGGACCTTGATGAACAAGATCAACTCCACCTGCTCACCCCACCCCTGCCTTAGGTCAAGAGTTCCCCACCATAGCCCCCCCACCTTGATTTGCTTGAACGATGCACTGATAGCGTTAAAACATTCTGAGAAATAGCTCCTTTTATAAATGTATTTATTTTAGGTTCCAACCACAGCATCCCCTCCCTCTTCTCATACCCCCTCCAGTCCACCGTTCCTCTGTAATACTCAAAGGCCTGCAGGCCTCCCATGTTTGGCCATGGGTCTTTGCATCTACCTCCATTATTCACTGGGTGAAGGCTTTCTGATGACAGCCCAGGTAATCACCAATCCAGTCACTGGAGGGCCAGTTCAGGCTATGTATCCGCTGCTGCTGGGAGTCTTAGCTGGGACCATCCTTGTAGACTTCTGGGCATTTCCCCTGGGTCAGGCTTCTACTCAACTTTCTTATCCCCTTCCCAGTCTTATCTTTTATTACTGTTCCCCTCCACCCACCCCTAACCCAATTCCTCATGTCCACCTGCCCCAAGTCCAACCAGGAGGTCTCCTGTATTTCCCCTTTAAGGAGATACATGTATGTCCTGTCCCCATACCCCCCACTCCCCTGCCCCCCGCCGCCACCTTGGGCCCTCCTTGTTACCTAGCCACTCTGGGTCTGGACTGTAGGTTGGTTATCCCTTCACTTTGCAATTAGTATGCACTTATGATTGAGTACATGCTCTGCTCGTCTTTCTGGGTCTGGGTTACCCCACTCAGGATGATTTTTTTTTTCTAGTTCATCCATATGCCTCAAATTTCTTGACATTGTTTTTAACAGCTGACTAATACTCCATTGTGTAAATGTACCCCTTTTTCTTTATCCATTCTTCGGTTCAGGGGCATCTAGGTTGTTTCCAGGTTCCGGCTATTACAATTAAGAGGCTGTGAACATAGTTAGCAAGTGTCCTCGTGGTACGATTGAGCATCCTTTGGGATATGCCTAAGTGGGTCTTGAAGTAGATTGACTCCCAATTTTTTGAGAAACTGCCACATCGATTTCCAAAGAAATGGCTCCTTTTGAAGAGAACTTTCTTTGGAATTTGGTTTTAAGAGATCCCTGTGTATACATTTTTCATAAGGTTGTTTAAGACGAAATGTCTGAGGTTTATACCATGGTTGGTGTGTTAGAAGATTTTGATTGTACCAAGTGGGTTTCTGAGCTGAAATAGAGTCGCCCCAGAGGGCTTTGTATTCGAAGACGGTCGAGCAGGCTTATGCAAGCTCACAGAGAACTCCAGCCCTGCATTTCTAAGTTCAGCGTATAGGCTGTATTTGAGGCTCCACATGCAGAAACGACATTTTAGGGGCGGAAGTCAGTTCAATGGAACTGATGTTTGGATGTGCCAAGTGGTTCATGGAGTGATTTTGCAATAATTAATGTCATTTCTGAGTCTTCCAGAGAGGGTAACAGGGTAGCTCACCCTGGAGAATTGAGCAACTATTTCAGCCTCCTGGAATGATCCTCTGTTCTGAAATGCATCCATCTTTCTGCCTAGGCAGAGTTCATGGTCTTTTGCTTCAAGCATCTGCTTTTGCTCTTGTAAATAGAGCTAATGACAGATGTAAACTGGCTGAGCCCAGACAGTCACTCCTGTGACAATGGCTTGGAACATATGCTGTCCTGTTTCAGGAAGCCTTTGTAACAAAGAAGTCAAAAGGGACCACGCCTCCGAGAAGTGCTGCCAGTTTGCCTTTGGCAATTCTGCCTCCAGCCGCGGTAGCAGGGAAGTTGACCTTGCTTCTACACAAGCACCATTCCCACCAAAAGTAGTTGAACATATCTCATTTAAAATATCCATAGAATGTATTTATCGTGAAAACTGAACGTAGTTCATTTCAAACATTTATTCTTACTTGTCTCTTTTTCTACACCAGAGGTACTCAACCGCTCCTTGGAAAATGATGCTGGCTTACACTTGAGGGAACACCCAGTGGGCTTGGATGTCAGCTTCTAAAACTCCCGGCGTCCTTTCGGTCCCCGTCTGGGACATTTTTTGCAGGGCTGTAACCACCACGGAGAAAAGAAGCCCCACAGCCCAGGGAAAGGCATGCCCACGTTATGCATTATCGGCTCATTGCTAGCTCCGATGGAGATCTTAAAATAGCTTGCAGATGTTACTTTCAGGAAAAAGAGCAAAAGTGGCTGAAGCGCATTTTAGCACCTAGGATCTGACTCATGAATAATGGCCGTAAGTCTGAGCTACGGTCTGAAATGGAAAGGGATAGCTTTTTCTTCTCTTTAATCTTTGCAGAAGAGAGCGCTGTGCGTGTGGACGTGTAGTGCCTGTGCATGTCGGGTGCAGGGACTTGTGCCCATGCGCGCAGGGAGGCCAGAGGATGAGAGTGTGCCCTGCTCTGTCACTCTCGCGTTAGTCCCTGGACACTGGGTCCCTCAGCTGGTGGTGAGCAAGCCCCCGCGAGCCTCCTGTCTCCATCTCATACAGCCCTGGCTTTTCACATCGTTTCTCGGGATTTGTGCTTTGGGCTTACGCAGCCAGCACTCTTACCTGCTAGGTAGCTCCTTAACTCTTCTTTCCTTTTTTTTTTTTTAAACTTAAGAGCTTTATTGAACTTTATTGAAATATGACTCACTTCCCATATAATTCACCCATTTAAAAACATAATTCCATGGCTTTTGGTATATTTAAAGAGTTGTGTCCTTATCACTTCAGGAGATTTTTGAACGTTTTCATTACGGGGGGAGGGGTGAGATCACACCTCCTGATGCCATCCCCCACCTTCTCTCAACCCTCCCTCCACTCTCCGTCCCAGGAAGTCTCTCTCTATCACTCTGCAGCCTCTGGAGATTTCATATACACCTACTCATACAGTATACACTCCTCCGTGTCTGGCTTCTTTCACTTGGCTTAATATTTTCCAAGCTCATCCGTGTTGGAGTGTATACTAGTAACTTCACTCCTTTTATGGTTGAATAATATCCCATTGTATAGAAATGTCACATATCAAGCAGTCTTTTAAACATCAGAAGACATTAAAAAACAGAAAAAAGACAAAGGGAAAAACAGAGGCGAGGAGAATGTCTGTCCATAAGCATCCAGTTCCTGTAGTGTTTGTTCATCGGAGGTCACATTTTAACATTTTAAAGGCAAGTTTGACATGATCACTGTTGTAGTTAAAAGGTAAGTCTTACATGATTTAAAAATAAGTTTAGATTTCTCTTGGAAACCTTGTATAGTCTTTTCTTGTGTTATGCTTGTTTTTTGTTTGGTTTTTGAGCCAACCTCACTGTGCAGCGCTGGCTGTCCTGGAACTCTGTCTTTCACTAGGCTGGCCTTGAACTTGCAACCGTCCTCTTGTCTCTGCCCCCCGAGTGCAATATATAATAGTCTCATATCTGAAAGCAGCATTTCTCCTTCTAAAACGGCTGATAGAGCAGCGAGACCTGGAAAATGGGTTCTGTGGAAGAAGCCTGGCAGATGATCGGGGGAGCTAGTGGGATTGGTGAAGACTTGCTGTAAACGCTGCCGTCACTCAGGGTGAGGAGTGGATTCTTTCCTGCTGGGAAGCGGGGCGTTACCCTGGAGAAGAGGGGCTAGCACCCAAGAAAGACCGATCGATGCTCAGGATCTCAAATGCAGCGTAGAGAGTGTGTGGGCAGCAAATGGCGTGACAGCCTCTGAGGGTGAACTGCTGGCTTCCTTCCTGTCCTGGCAAATGCTGAAGCCATAGACAGGACAGCAAGGGTTGCCAGGGACCCTTCTGCCTCTTCTGGCCGAGCAGGAGGGGTTGCCACTTGTAGTTCTTCTGCAGGAGAGAATGGCCTTCTCTTGGACCCGCAGAGTGTATTGATTATTTTTCTGTTGCTAAAATAGAGACCAAGGCAGCTTACCAAAAAGAGTTTATTTGGACTGACAGGCAAGGAAGGGTGGCAGCAAGTGGCAGACGTGTGACTGGAGCAGGAAGTTAAGAGCTCACACCCTTATTGGCAAGCATTAAGCAGAAAGAGGGAAACAGGCAGTAGAGTGAGCCTGTATAGGAGGAAGGTCGCTTGTTAGTTCCCAGCAGCTTAGCCTCAAAATAATCACACAGAAACTATTAATTAAAACACTGCTTGGCCCATTAACTCTAGCTTCTTATTGGCTAACTCTTACATATTAATTTAACCCATTTCTATTAATCTGTTTATCGCCATGTGGCTGTGGCTTACCGGCTAAAGTTCAGGTGTCTTGTCCCCGGTGGGGCTAAATGACTTTTCTCTGACTCTGCCTCCTTTCTCCCCACATTCAGTTTAGTTTCCCCGTTCCCCCACCTACCTCTGTTTATTAACCAATGGTATTCACAGCATATGGAGGGGAATCCCACATCAAGCCTGTATGCACTTCCACCAGCAACACATACAACCTTGCATCCTCCCTGCTGCCACAGCTCCACATCACACCATAAACTGAGGACCAGATGTTCAAATACTGGAGCCTTCAGGGCACGTCCTCATCCAAACTGCCGCACAGAGACACACAGTGGCCTCTGCATGTTGCTTTTCATTCGTTTGCTAATGAAGCGTACAATAATTTTTTAAGTCTAGGCTCCAGGGTTTGGGTAAAGCACAAACTTGAGGATGAGGATTTGGACCCCAGCACTTTGTGAGTGCTAAGTGGGCGTGGCAACCCACCTGCAATGACAGTTTAGGAAGGCTCGGGGAAGGCTGTAGAGAGTAGCTGCATGCGCAGTTCTGGGTTTGAACAAGAGGCCCTGCCTTGGAAGAACAACCTGAAGAGAGATCTGGGATGACTCCAGTATCCACCTCAGGCCACCACGTGCACATGTATACACAGGTGCTCCCACATGAGTGGGCATACACAACATGAGAAGCACATGGGAAAATCTGGAAAACCACTGTGTTCCTGACACCATGTCAAAGGGTTGCAGGGCAACTATACTGAGATGCTCTGTGTGAAAGGGATGGGGGTCTCTACAGCCGATTGTCTGGTGGGAGCCCATTTCGAGCCTTGCAGCCATCACGTGATCAGCAGTCATGTGATCTGCCTTTGGAAGTTTAGAATGTCTTTGTGAGCATCTGTCGATTTCTTTTTCTTACTGTAGCCACAGGGAGCAATTTTAGATCTGAAGACCTGACTTCACAGTGTCCACTGAGCTAGGTAGATGGGGCGATGTTCCCAAGGCCATGTCTCTGGATTTGAGTGTAACTTTTTTCTAAGAAATACAAAACAAAGCTCAGCAATACCAACAGCAAAATCACCAGAATCCAGTGACTACTTTTCTATTCTCTCCTGAGAGACCAGTTCCTAAATGCCTCCTGTCGAAATAGAGATCTCCGGGTCTGGAGTGATGGATGGCTCAGTAGTTAAGAGCCCTGGCTTCTCTTCCAGAGGTCCTGAGTTCAAGTCCCAGCAACCACATGGTGGCTCACAAACATCTGTAGTGAGATCTGGTGCCCTTTTCTGTCTTGCAGGCGTACATGCAAACACAACACTACTTACATAATAAATAAATAAATCTTCAAAACTAGATAGATAGATAGATAGATAGATAGATAGATAGATAGATAGATAGATGTCTCATGCTAGCTAAGGTTTTACTAAAGGCAACTTAAAAGGGAGCTAAAACCCTGCCCTCCACTCCCCCGTTCACTTTTTCAGGTGGTCGCCCTAAGCCCCGGGATTTGGGACACGGACTGAATTTACCTCTGCTTGGCAGTCCTCCGTTTCTCCCGCCAGTGTCTGTTTCAGGTCTCACATTTGTAATCAACAATGTATTTGACTCTTTTTTCAGGAATTCTTTTTTAAATACGATGTGAGCAGCTAGAGGTTAACAGGTTGGCTTTCCTGTGTGAAGCCAACATAAATAAGAAATAGCTTTGTGGGAGTATGGTTGTCGTTGTTGAAGGCGTTTTCCCCACTGGTACTGGCTAGGCAGGATGGACTCCTCTAGCTCTGGGGATGCTAATGTAGGCCAATTAACTTCTTGTTTGCCTAAAAGCATTCCTTTTTTGTCTCACAGCAATCCTGTAGCTAAAGTGGCCTCTAGGATCAGGCATGCTGAGTAAACAGTTGAAATGTCAGCCTCCTCAGTTACTCTGGGTAAAGAAAATCTAAGCCATCTGGACTTTCTGGGTCTTTATTATGCTGGCTCTAAAGACTGCAAAAGAGCCTTTGTTTTTTGGGTCAAAGCAGATGTGCTTAGCCTGCCATCTTAATTTCTTTTGTATGGCTTGGCATATATTTCAGCTGCTTCGAAATGTTGAAAAGGTTTCAAACCAAACTGGGGAAGAACAAAATGAATTGATTTTTTTTTCCATGACGGAGTTTAACAGTTCAAATATTTTGTGAACAAGTATCTTCTAAAATAAGTACATTTATTTAATACCATTTGGATGTCTCTCCAAATTTGTCATTAATCGGTTTTTTGGACAGATGTTTAACGTATGTCGGCATTGTGCTACTAGACTTTGGTTTAGCATGTGTAAGAGAAGAATGCCAACTGGTAAAGAATTTTGATATTAATGTTTATATGGAGGGAAGTCTGAGAGTGCATGTTGTCTCTTCCAGGCATAGCCTCCTGCAATTTCTAGGTATGTGCTCCTAACTCTGCCTTACTTTGCTGTGCTTCTAGAGGCCAGGTATTTGGAGACTGTGCGGATAAGAGCTTTATCACTAATATATGTTCAGTTCCTGTGTCTCTGCAGCTGTGCCGTCTTTGGCATTCATTTTGTCACCTGTGGAAAAGCCCTCACGTAGCTGAAACCCAGTGACAGGTTAGAGTGCAAGAACCATTAAATCCCATAACATGCGGGTAATGGACAAAAACTTTAGTTTTTTTCAGCTACTAAAATGGAAGGCCAAATGCTTTCAGATGATTCAAACACAGGTTTAATTGGTGTTTCTTTGTGTAGTGTTATTTCTACCTTCCTGGGTGATATTCTTAAATAACTATGATGTATTTGTCAGAACTAAAGAGCCATCCATGGTCCATACCCTGGACTTAGTTAGTAATGATGGCAACTGGGACCTTCAATGTCTAGGGTGGGGCCGATGTGAACACAGACCTCATTGCCTGTTTTTTTTTTTTGTCCATCACTGCTAAGAATCAATTCCCAGGATTTAGGCTGGGTATGATGGCATACGCACGGAATCCCATCACTCAAGAGGTTAAGACCAAAGGATTGTAGTGAGTTCAAGGCCAATTTGGACTAACATCTAGAAAAACTATGTCTAAAAGAGAAAAAAAAAAAAACCCTAAGAAGTAAAACAACAGCCAACCTCCAGAGGCTTCACCAACAGTATCTGTAGACATGAGTGTTACATAGAAAAGACAAGCCCTGGATGCTGTTGGGAGAATCAGGGTAAGGGTGGGTTAAATTAAAGATTATGTGTGTTGTTGTTGTTTTAAGAAATTAAGAAGCCGGGCGGTTGGTGGCGCACGCCTTTAATCCCAGCACTCGGGAGGCAGAGGAAGGCGGATCTCTGTGAGTTCGAGACCAGCCTGGTCTACAGAGCTAGTTCCAGGACAGGCTCCAAAACCACAGAGAAACCCTGTCTCGAAAAACCAAAAAAAAAAAAAAAAAAAAAAATTAAGAAATGAGAGGCAGGAGGATCTCTGTGAGTTTGAGGTTAGCCTGGTCTACAAATCAAGTTCCAGGGTAGCTAGGGCTACACAGAGAAACCCTGTCTTGAAAAACAAACAAAAAAGCAACCAGACAAAAAAAAAAATAACAACTCCATTTACTCTTAGTGTCTAGAGTAAAGTTCAGGTCTTTTGTAAGCATGCTTCTTGGATAGTAAAAAAAAAAAAATGGTTTCTTATGATTGTGAATTAATACTCCTTAATATTGCTCTCTTTGGGAAATCCTGGCTCACCCTATGTGCTGTCTTCCTTCTTCGGGGTGCCTGTTTACATTTAAATTCCTGTCATCAACGATAGCCACATGGCACCAACTTGTTGTCTAGGGGGTCTGTATATTTGGCTGTTGTTAAGGGACTTGGAATTGCCTGTTTTTGAGTCTGAGATGTGAAGGCTAGCCTTTCCAGAGTGGCTGGAGAAATAAGGAAGGAGTGTGGGAGTGTGGAGGCCGTGCCTGGGGTGAGTGAGTACGTAGCCCTGTCCATCACCCATAGGCAAACCTGACTGCAGTAACCATGATGTGGCTTCTCCATACCAGTCACGCTGATGACACAGCTGTCTGTGGCTTCTCTGAGCTACTTTTAAGGATAGAGAGCCAAGGTAATACAAGCATTGGAAGCTAATCCGAGGAAGGTGGTGCTTTTTCTTGATGACCAAGATCTGAGAGAATTTTCTTTTTATTTATTTATTTATGGCAATAGACTCTGTGGAGCCAGGTGTGGGTCTTTATGCTACGGTATGGGAGAAAAGAAATGAAAGGGACTTGGCAGCTCCGTTCTAGAACATTTTGTCTCACACCCAGCAATAATTGTCACCCTTGAATGACTTCAGGGTGGTTTTTAATGTTGCAGAAAAGCTTGGCGTGAAGGGAATTTCATCCGAATCCTGTTCGGTCTTACAGTACTTGCCAGTCAGCATTTGATGGTCTTTAGCGCTTGGATGCCGTCGCCCAGAGGTCCCAGCATTTTGGATTCCTCCATCCAGAAACTGTAGGAGAACAACATAGGCCAGTCCCCTCTTTTATTTTGTCACACCAGGGCATTTAGTAACCACTGCTATCATTTTACTTAGCAAAGATAACTCAGCAAACCTCAACAGCAATGACATAGACTCAGAGTAAAGGGCAGTCTTTCCGGTGGAAGTAATTAAGTTGTGCGAATAACTCTTATCATTTTACAGATGACCACTGAATCTGTCTCAGTTCAGGACATGAGAATTCTATGTATGTATGTATTTGGTGTATGCATGTGTCTGTGTTGTGCGTGTGCATGTGTGTAGGCATACAGGGGCAATTGTCTGGGGTCATGCATGTGTGGGTGACTATAGGGATAGAGATCCATGGTTGGGGGTCTTCTTTTACCTCTTCATCTTACTTTCTGAGACAGTCTCTCACCAAACCTGGGGTTCACTGATTGGCTACACTGGCTGGCCAGTGACTCCAGGGAGTTTGCCAGTATTCCCCACGCCCAGCTCTACTGTTTTCAGCAGCTGTTCCATGGGCGCTGTGGGTCCAGTCACGACCTCATGCTTCCGTGGCAGGCATCTTCCTGGCGGAGCTGTCTCTCGAACACATTATCATTTCTTGTTGAATCATCAATTGCTGTTTTTACTGATATAATTAAAGTCAGTCAACATTTGAGAAAACACATAGATAAAATTTCTTTATTTGGATGACATCTAACTGGGTAGTTTTTTTGTCTTAGAGGCAATGTCAGGAGTGGTGAACAGAAATCCTTTTATTTCATAAGTGTTCTGTGAAAATTTTAAAGTCTGGACTACTTGATTCAAGAACTAACTGTTGCCCGGGGCTGGAGTGTTGGATGAGTGCTGTTAACAGGACCTGGATTTGATTTCCAGCACCCCGTGCCCACTGTCTAACTCCAGTCCAGGGAGGATCCCATGCTCGCATCTGGCCTCTTGTGCATATTGTGCTCTCACGGTCCACAGGCACACACAGGCAAACTGCCCGTGTGCAAAAAATAAAAATAAATAAATCTCAAACTCAAAACCCTATTGCTTGAGGGACTCCAGAGATGGCTCAGTGGTTAAGTTTGTAGAGCTGTTGAAGAGGACCCAAGTTTGTTTCCCTACACCTATGTCGGATGACTCCCAACCACCTGTAACTCAACTTACGACAAACACACGTGCATACATTATGATAATAAGATCTTAAAACTATTGCTTCAGGATACTTGAGTCCAGGCAACACTGTTCTTTTTTTATTAGATTCTTCAAATGCTTGACTTTTTTGCTTTTTAATTTCTTCGTTAGTGTGTCTCGTGTATACAAAATAACAATGAGTTATTTGATTCATTGCACGCTATAACTTCTACTCTTAAAGCTGAGAAACTTTCACCATTTCAGTTTAGTGGCTATATAACCTTAAAGGCAAAAAAAAATAATCCACAAGGTGAGACTCGAATGAGTGCTTGCACACAAACGAGACACCAGTTTTATATTCTAGGATATTACAAGGACACCCCCTGCTTTTCAAAACAGCAGCCAGATGTTAAGTTCTGGTAGATGAATTTAAGTCATCAAAAGTTAAGACGAGTAAGTTTTCTTACTCCATTTAAAAGGTATTCTCATCTTTGAACCACAATTACTTTTATAGCCACACATTTTTTTGTGTGTGTGTGTGTTTATGACCGTAAGGAACGAAGGCGGCTAGGTCGATACATTCTTGGGCGATGGAAAAGGAATAAATTTTACATCATAGTTTCATCTTTACTCAGGATATTGATCTCTGGCTTGCTTACTTGACTAAAGTTCCCAGAAAATCTGTGTTAGTGTCTGGCATAGACCCAACAGTCAAATACACATTTTACTTTGGTTTCTGTGAAACAATCCTAACCCAGCATGGAGAGATGGCTCAGCAGGAAAGAGCACTTGCTGTTCTTGCAGAAAACCCAAGTTCAATTTGTAGCACCCACATCAGGCAGCTCCCAACTCCCTGTAACTTCAGCTCCAGGTGATCTAACACCCTCTTCTGGCTTCCATGGGTACTTGCACACATGTGGGGCACAGACATACATGTTGAGATATATATATATTACAATCTTAAAAACAAGACAAAACTCTTGAAACCAATTGATCATGTATATCTGCCCTGGACAAAGACCTAATTCAAAGAAAGAAAAGAAGTGGGTAACATGTTTGGAATGTCAAGTGTGGTTGTAGACCCCTGTAATCTCAGTACTGGGGAGGCTGAGGCAGGAGAATTGAAGGTTGAATACTAGATTGTGCCTACATGGTGCTCAGAAAGGAAAATGGGGTAGGGGGAGGATGGTTCAGTGGGTAGAGCCCTTGCTATACAAACAGGACAGCCCATGTTCAGATCCCTGACACAAAGGGGAACAGTTAGTATGGCTGCCTGTGGTAGGGCCCCTGTGACCCTGCTGCTGTGGTGTGTGGAGACAGGAGGATAGCTGGGTTTGTTGCTTGACTAGGTGAAAAATGGTGAGCTCCTGGTTCAGAAAAAGGAAAATGCCTGAAAGAGAATGATTTTCTTGTATTATGATTAGAGAGAAGCACTCTGGAGATCTTTGGAGGGCAGTGGATGGGAGAGTGGAGGATTCTCCAGGTTTATTTGGGGGACAGTGGGGGGAAAGTGAGCCGGAAGTAGTTAGCCAGCAGCCGATTTGCTGAGTGGGGAGTCCCCATCCTTGCCCACTTCCTGATTTGTGCTGTGTCTTCGCATTTGTTGGGCTAAATTAAAATGAAGTGACACGGGTTAAGTGTTTGAAGCGCTTATGTAATTGTATAATAGTATTTGTTGATGTCCTCACTCAACCTTCCCAGGTTAACTCGTACAGAGCAATTTGATTCCATTAATAAACTCTAGAGGACCCAGAAGCTTCTTGGTTAAGCATTAACTTTCCATTTCCCATGACTGCTTCGCCTCGTGACTTGGTACTTGATATGCTCTGCAAATCCTTAATGCAGTTATAAAATCTTGTTTGATTTTAACTAGACTTTTAGTAATAGGTAGGCCAGAGAGATCATCTCAGCATCAGTTAATAATTTAGACCGAGAAAGCCAGGGGGTGGTGGGGAGGCTGCGGAGACGGCTGAGTGGTGGAGGGTGCCAGGTCCCAGAACTCACCCCAGATGGCTCACAGCCTCCTGGATTCCACTCCCAGGATCCAACACTCTCTCCTGGACTCTTTGGGAGCATGTACACAGGCGACATGTAAACACACAAAATAAATAAACAGATGACCAGGACCCTATGGACCCCAGCAGATAAAGATCAGTTTTAAAAATGGGAAAACAGCCAGATGCAATCCAGTGGTCCTCAGGTTGGTGTGCCCCCATCGATAGCTGCTTGTCCTTATTTCTGCCTGCCACATATGCCACCTTAAGTGACTTAAACTGGCTGGACCCTCACATATTTCATTCATAAAGATGATGTAAGAATAGCACCTTCTCAGAGGGCTGATTGCCAGGGAGCACAGGTACTTGGCAAGCTATACTGATCACAGTTGCCCTAGTTATGTGTCTCTGTGCATGTCTAGATAATTTATGTGCACGTAGACATCCAACTGAGTCATGGTTTGGAAGTGAAGGGAGGTGAGCTGCAGGCTTCAAGAAGGAACCTGAAGAAGGTCAGTGCCGAATTGTTAGCTGAGCGTGGCCCCGTCTGGCTGGCAGGTCAGTCGGGTAGTGTGTTGGTGTCTGTGTGACCTGGTATATAAACAGGGCAAGCAGAATCTGAATGCAAAGCAGGGTTCCCAGGGGTACGCCCCTTTGACATGTTTTGATGGTAGCGGTGGCCTGCCGGTCTCATCTTGGTGGCAGCCAATGATGTGAAGTCCTCAGGCCTACGTGTTGTGAGCTTGTGAGCGCTTGCAGGCAGGCAGCTTTGCGAATCAGGAAGCGGCAGTACTCCTGCCCCGCTTGCAGGTCCAGGAAGGACAGGTCTGGCAGTGCGGTGTCACTTGCCAGGCATTTCCCCTAGTGACAGGGTGCAACCGGAACCAAGAACAAGGAGCAACAGACCTTGTGCAGAGTCTTTCTGTCTTCCAGGAGTCCAGAGCTTTGCCTCATGGTGGTGGACACTTTGAGTCATCCCTGCCTGTCCCTGTTCCTGCATCTGATGCGTCCGCTTTACTGCTTCTCATGTATTTGTCTCCTCGGCTCTGTGCATAGTCCTGGTACAGGGTACAGAGTCAACACACTGAACAAAAGAGCTTTTAATAAAGTTGGGCCAGGAGATGACCTAACCCCTGTCACAAGACTCAGAAATTACAGTTATTTTAACTCGGATAAGCCCAGGGGCATGCCGTTTAATATGTGCTATTATGTACAAAGGGTTTTCTATGAAACGACTTGTCTTAAGGCTTTACTGTATGCTGTGAAGCCAAGAACACCCTGGCCACCTGCTCTTCTGCTTCTCGTGCAATGCAACGCCACGCCCACTCCTTCCCTTTCCTGCCACCAAAATTAGTCTCATATGAGCCTCTATGATTGAGTTCTTTTTGTCTAGTAACCACATACTGTCCGAATCGATCAGCAGAAAAGATCATGGCCGTCCCCTAGTGAGGGGAACTTAAGCTAGTGTATGTTTAAAAAAAAAAAAAAAAAAAAAACCTTCCAAGTCTCTAGCTCTCTGGAGTCAGGGCTAATGAGGCCCTACAAAGACCGTAGACTTTATATTAGACACACTGACAAAGCTAATTAATGAGAAACTGCATGAGAAAAGTTGGCGTAGAAATCAGCTTCCATTGTTAAGAGTTCAAATGGAACTGAGTTTTGCCTAAGGAGCCCGACTTAGTCATTGGTGTCCTGCCCGTAAAGCCGGTTTCATTTGATGGTTTGTGGAGCCTGTGAGATGGTCTGCCTTTTCCATCTGGGAGAAACGGCAAAAGTTAAACATTTGCAAATGAAAGTTTATCTCTAGCTTGGCTATTTGATGCATGGCCGTGCATAATATACAGGGTATTACATTTGTGCCTACAGATTTTGGTGTTCTTAAGTAAAAGATGCTTAGGATTTTGAAAGTCTAGAGACCCTGCCATGGAATTTTAGCCTACTTAACAGAATTGTCACTTGGCTAGTAACGTGTTCTGACCTTTGTACAGAAATGCTGTATCTATTTTAATGGCCTTAGCTCAACTCACAAAATAATTTGTACACTATCTCAGCTCTTCCATATAGTAAATAGGATTTTAACAGCTTCAGCATTGAACTCACCTGTAAGTTCAGTATGGATGGAGATTGACTGTTCTCTTTGTCTGAAGTAGTCTTTGGGATTATATCAGTGGCATCTGAATATTTAGATCCTTACTTTGAGTTGCTCTCTCTATATTGACTTGACACTTGGTGAAGACTATTATTTTAAGATCTGGCTTTACAGCGTGCCTCTTATTGTCGTCTACTTATGTTTTCAGCATCCGTGTTGAAGACACATATGTCTTCATGTGTCATAGTGTGCCAGTGGCAGCCACACTTCTGGCTGAGTACTAAAAATAATGATTCTTTTCAAGAGGCCCACCTCGCAAAGAAGGGACCCCGTGTTGCCTCTGTTGTAACACAGGGCAGAATATCAGTGGTTGGATAGATGGGCTCTCATGGGCTGGTCTACACTGATGAGTAGCAAACCTGCCAGGAGATTGTCGAAGCGGCATTTAACCCTCTCCATTCTCATTTGTACAAGGCTGCTTGTCTTTTGCTTAGTCCCACTTGTGTCTCTGTTGTTCTAACTGCCTATCCTTTCTCCAGCCCCCCTTTAATTAAGTTTTCCTTTGATATAAAGCCGATTTCACAGAATTTGCCTCTTAGAATTTATAGTCCAGTGGGTTTTTAATCTCCAGAGTTATGTAGTCATCAGCACAAGCAATTTTATAAAATTTCTAAAACTTTAAAAAATTAGGTCTCGGGGCTGGAAAGATGGCTCAGAGGTTAAGAGCACTGAGTGCTCTTCCAGAGGTCCTGAGTTCAGTTCCCAGCAACCACATGATGGCTCACCATCATCTGTAATGAGACCTGGTACCCTCTTCTGGCCTTCAGGCATACATGGAAGCCAAATGTTGTATACATAATAAATCTTTAAAAAACAACAATAAAAAGGTCTGTGTGTGGATGCACACACATGCAAGCAGCTAGAAGACATCCAAGCCCCTGAAGCTGGAGTTACAGTTGGTGAGAGCTGCCCAACAGGGATGCTGATAACTGAATTTGGGTCCTCTGCAACAATAATGTGTGCTCTTAACCTCTGAGCCATCTTCCCAACCCCAAGTGTTAGGACATTTTTACTATGTGGAGCAGTCAGTCCCCAGTCCTTTCCCCGGAGCCTGGCAGTCCTGTCTGTTCTTTCTTTCTCTGAATTCACTGTTGAGACATTTCAGACACCTGGAATCTTACAATACATGGCAGTTTCTCTGTGTCTTCCTCCAGGTTTCTTAGTGTTTTCAGGGCTCATTATTCTATGGTATAAAGGACAGGTGTCAGTCTGTCCTTCTTCACAGCTGAGTGACATTCCATTGTGCCACAGTTAGGTTTTTTCTACCTTTTTGGAAACAATTTGGAATGACTGTTTCTTTTATGTGAATGTTTGTTCAGGGTGTCTGTTCTTGAAGTGGACTTGCCAGGTCATGGCAACTCTGCTTGGTTTTTTTTTTTTTTCAGAACTGCCAAACTGCTTTCCAAAGCATCTGTACCTTTGCATGTTCCCACAAACCATGTATCAACCCACATGGTTTTCAAAGACATATACACAACTGTCAAGAGATTAGGAAAACAGAGAATTTCATTTCATTTGCTTTGGCTTCTGAGGTAAAGTCTTGTCATAGTGCAGGTTTGGCTCAGCGTCCCAGCCGTTGATGCTGGTATTGTAGGCTGTACCACCAAGTGTGGCTGAGACTTTATTTCTAATCCCAAGGAAACGGGCTGCTCTGAGTGTGACGCAGTGTCTCCTCTTCCTTCCAGAGCATGGTGGTGGTGGCCGCATCCTCTGGTACAGTTTTGTTATTACATTTTTTCCTCATCTCCACCTGGACACATTTTCGTGTGTGTGTGTGTGTGTGTGTGTGTGGCCTCTGCGGTGCTGGTGTTGGTCTTGTCTTTGCCTCTGTGATGAGATAAAGATAGAGCAGCGCAGGGCAAGGCTGAGGAGCAGGGACAGAACACTGCCCGGACAGGTGTTACAAGGGAAGCAGGGAAGCAGGAGAACAGGTGTATGATAGCCAGCTGTGTTTGCAACAGAGAGGGAGGAGGAGGGGCTCTCTCTGGGGCTGTGGACCAATGAGCGCACACTCCTCTTCTATACTATATTTGACCCTTTCATCACAAAACCCAAATGTGAAGATGTGTGGCTGGAAAGGTACCATCCGGAAGGAAGGAAGGCCAGTGGGGATGGAGGCTGTGTACGTAAAGAAGGATGATGTCGACAAGCACAGCCACTCTCATCCCTTTTAACCTCAGCCCTGCGGGAGGCTTTACTTAGGTTTCCTCTAGGTTCTCTCACCGGACACTCCGGCTATTAGTCTTTTATATATATATATATATATATATATATATATATATATATATATATTATATATAAAAATATTGTATTTTATGTATACAATATTCTGTCTGTGTGTATGCCTGCAGGCCAGAAGAGGGCACCAGACCCCATTACAGATGGCTGTGAGCCACCATGTGGTTGCTGGGAATTGAACTCAGGACCTTTGGAAGAGCAGGCAATGCTCTTAACCTCTGAGCCATCTCTCCAGCTCCCCGGCTATTAGTCTTTGACCCCTATTCCCAACACAGAATGCACAAGGGTTTTCTCTCTTTGTTTCTATAGACAGGGACAGACATTGCCTGCCTCTGCCTCTTGACTGCTAGGATTAAAGGTGTGCGCCACTGCATAAGGCTTTTCAAACAGCAGTTTCCTGCCCAGGGGAAGAATCTTTTTGAGACAGGGTCTATGTAGCTCTGGCTGTCCTGAAACTCTGTAGACCATGCTGGACTCAAACTCACAGAGATCCACCTGCCTCTGCCTTTGAGTGCTGGGAGTACAGGTGTGGACCAGTACACTCTTGAACAGTCTCTTCAACCCTCTGATTTTGCTCATGCTACAGATACCAAGAAAGCTGTCTCAGCTCATGATGCTCACTTTTCTTTCTGTTGCTTTCGTTTGCTGAGACAGGGTTTCTCTATGTATCCTTGACTCCCCTGGAACTCTCAGTGTAGACCACACTGGCCTCGAACTCAGAAATCTACCTGCTTCTTCCACCCAAATGCTGGGATTAAGGCATGTGCAATCATGTCTGGCTTAACTTTTCTTGTGTTATTAAAAATGCTTCTCTTTTAAGAGGACTTCACTTTAATGGTCTTTGGCCCCCTGCCCCCTAACCACTCCCCACTGCCCTTTCTTCCTCCTTTCTGTGGGTCCATGTAGTGTTTTCTTGATCTTTCTATAGGTGCCCTAGACAGTGGGGCAGGGCCAGTTCACGGGGATATTGTGGAAAGAGGGAATCATCTCAAATTCCATGTTCTTCTGCTTTGTTTCTGGCCTTGCGAGCTTTTAGTTTTTGTGCCATGAGTTTGAGCCAAGTGAACCTGCAGCCCCTCTCTGTACATACTTTAACAAACAAAACAGCCAAAAATGATTTGTGGGTTTTGTCTAGAATCTGGAATCAATCTGACTCTGTTTTCCCTCTAGATTCTTACAGACCTCTCGAGTTGTCTTTGCCTTGCACTTAGAAACATGCCCCTTTGACAAGGGAGCTTAAGAAAAAGCAGAGTGTATGGGCAGAGACTGCTCTGTTTTTTTCCGGATGTCCAGACCTGAATAATCACACAGAAACTGTATTAATTACAGCACTGTTTGGCCTATTTGCTCAGGCTTCTTATTAACTAACTCTTACATCTTAAATTAACCCATTACTATTCCTCTGTGCATGAGACTGTGGCTTACCAGATAGGTTCTGTTCTGGTGTCTGTCTCCTTTGGCAGTTGCATGGCATCTCTCTGACTCTGCCTACTCTATCTTTTCCAGCCTGGCTATATTCTGCTCTGCTATAGGCCGGAGCAGCTTTTAATAAAACATATTCATAGCATACAGAGGGGAATTCCACTTCAAGAGTATTTAAAGTAGAATTCAGAAAAGTGATTTTGACTGGTTTAAAACTCCAGACTTGGGACAAAGAGATGGCTCAGCAATTAAGAGCACTGGTCCCTCTCCTAGAGGTCCTGGATTCAGTCCTTAGCACCCAATATGGCAGCTCACACCTGTCTATATAACTCCAACTTTTTGGGATCTGACACTGTCACATAGACACATATGCAGACAAAACAACAATGTTCATAAAATAAAAATAAATAAATTCATTAAAAAACAACAGAATAAAACAAAACCTCTGCCTTATGGGGAATCTGCTCAGATGTACCCTTTTCCCTTAATTACCAAGCAACCACATGGCTGTCTTAATTTTTTGACCTATTTCACTTATTTATGTGTCTCTCTGTGTGTGGGTGCCCATGGGGGCCAGAAGAGGGCATCAGGTCACCTGGAGCTAGAGTTACAGGTGGCTGTGAGCCACCCAATGAGGACAGCAAGAACTGAGCCTGGGTCCTCTCTGCAAGAGCATCAAGTGCTCTTAACCCCCAGGTCATCCTCCAGCCTCCACCTCTGCCCTGCTCCCCAGTTCAAGGCAAGCAGTGGCGGAAGAATGATCCACAGCTCAGCCTCTGGAGTCCGGTTTGGACATCAAATGCCAGTCCTCATAACATGACCACAGGGCCGGCCAGTGATGGGCAGCTGGCATTCTTCCCTTTAGCAGGCAGTTACTAAGTAACCAGTGTGGCATTGGATGAAGAGCCAGGGTGTTCCCGCATATTCCAGCCAGGGATGGGTCCAGCTCCAGGGCCTGACTGCCCTGGCCACCACACATTCATCCTGCCCCATTTCCCACTGTGTTTTAGGCTGCCCTAGATTGTCATCCTTTGCCCCTGAACTGCAAGCCTTGTTATCCCCATTACCAGACAGAGAAAAGAAAGGTCAGAAATGACTCTCGGGTGGTGAGTGTCACATGAGGCTTTTGTTTGGGTGTTGGACCTGGCAGGGATGGAGGGCAGGGCCTGGCAGGAAAGGAAGGTCCGAAGTCCCATTTCAATGGGATGGTTGCTTTGCTTTAGCTGGTGATGGACTGGCACCTTAGGAAATTCAGGCTTTAACTTGGAAACCACTGGAGCAGTCTGTGAGGAACGTCAGCCTGGGAATGGTAGCCATCAGATTACATTCCTTAGAGTCATCACTTGGTCAACTCAAACTTCCTGCTTCCTGGGGTACCCAGGACTCTGACCCCTCTGTGACCACACTCTATTCTTACACCAGGGTTCAGGCTTCTGATGACCCCTGGGTCACAGACTATGGAGAGACTGGGAATGAAAGTGACCACTGCTGAGCCACCGAAGCTCCCGTGGAGTTCAGTACAGCCAACGTCCCTCTGGCTCGCACTGAAGCAGTCCCTGTTTCAAAGGAGAAAAGATATTAGAGGCTTCTGTGTGGGTCAATACCAGTCAATGCTGCCTCTGAAAATACGCTTAGATCATTGTGAGAAACAGGGGTGCTAAACTGTTGCGAACATGCCACTAAAAACACAGCACAAGGCTCTATGGACGTATGTATGGATGGATTTTACATATGTGGGGCAGCAGATGGGTTCTGGTAGGCTCAGTTCTGTCCCCAGGCTTGCAAGGTAGACATGGTGGCTAGTAAGGCTGAGTGATTTAGGTCATCAGGTTTCTGGCCTGAAGTGGGGTGTGGGGCAAAGGAGTCATCCCTGAGAAAGGAGTAAGTAAGTCCACATGGGCGCCGAAGAGCTCTGACTGGGCCTTTGGGGATCTGGGTTTATGGGTGTGTGCCACCACAACCAGATTTAGCTTCTTTATAATTAAACTTTTTTTTTGATGTAAGTGTACATCCACACTCGTTTGTAAGCAATTACAGAGAAAGCTCCCAGGAGCCATGGGTCCAGTCTCCTCCCCGAGGAGAACTGAACTGACCCTGGTAACTGGGCACAGCAGGACACTGAGACCCGGAGGCAAGACATCTACCCGGCAACCCCTTAGCTGCCCTTTACTGTCAGCTCATTGCCCTGCTATGTCCTTCCTTAAGCTCTGGAAGCCCACTCTGCTCTTTGTGCTGCCGAATGCTGTCATTTCAAGAGTATAAAAGAAGTAGAATCGCACAGCAAGGCTTATTCCACTGCTGCCTGCTGGCAGCTTTGGCTATCATGAGTACAGCTGTCGTGAGCATTTATGTGTGAGTTTTCTGTGCAAGCAGAAGTTTTCATTTATCTAGAATCAGTGCCCAACTTGCTGGGGAGTATGCGTGCTTTTAAAAGGTAAACTTATTATTGTAGTGTGTAGGTGTGGCGTCCAGGTGCACCATGGGTTTGTTTTAGAATAGTCCTGGAATAAGAAAAGCATTATCACCCTGCAATCTTTTCCGTCACACTCAATTCTTCAGTGTGAGGAGACTGGCCACAGGGGGCTGCATGCATTCCCTTTCCCAATAGCTGGCCTACATGGCAGTATAAGCAATAAGGAGGGTTTATAATACTTCATGGCTGATTCTTTGCCAGGTACATTCTCTTAAAAATGATTAGGAATTTCCTTTATGGATGTTAAGTAATGTAGTTCAGTACTCGAGAGAGATGGAAGTCCCCAGGATCACAATCAGGTCCTCGAGCCCGGCAGCAAGCATTTTCTCTGGCTGATTGCTGACCCTGTTTTGTGTTTATTGGTCTCACCAGCTTCTCCATGGTATTTGCTTTATGGATGTAACTCAGTTTTTTTTCTGACTTCTTTTAGAAAATTATCTGATTATTATATCGTGCTCCTCCTTTTCAGAAACAGTTCTGGAAGGAAAGGTCTTGTAAAAAGGACTATATCATTTTGACTTACAAAATTTCTTAATGTTTAGAAAGAATCTTGAAAAACCAATACCTGGTTCATTGATGTATATTAAAATGGCTTCTGATATAGTTCAAGAGATGCCATGGGCCTGAGAGATGGCTCAGTCAGCCTGTTGCATAAACATGAGGACCTGAGTTTGGATCCCAGGCCCTCACTGAAAGGTTGTACATGGTGACTTGTGTCTGTAACTCCATCGCTCTGGTCAGACAGACAAGACAGATCCTAAGGCTTGCTTGGCTAGTCTAGACAATCGCTGACCTCCAGGGTTAGAGAGGAAGAACATATAAGAAAGGTAGGGAAGAGTGGAAGACACACTGAAGCCATCCTCTCATGTCCCACATGCATGTGGACCCACACGCATGCACACACACAGTAAAGAACTTCTTGAATGATATGGAGGGTCAGTCACTGGTCTTTTGAAATCCTCCCAAATTAAGTCAGGTGTTTACTGATCCAGCAACGCATTCAGACATCACAATGCAAGGAGTAGGCTCTGTCCCTCACCCCCACGGGGGTTTCTTTTATATTTGCCTACTGGTTAGGCTGTCCCAAAACGTATGACATGAAATAACTCTCTTTTACATGTCATGGTATATATTTTCTCTGCTCCCTTGTGCCTTTGAAGACATCAGTGATACTGTATATTTATTTGTATTAGTTACTTTTCTCAAGAAGCAACTTAAGAGTTGAGGGTTTGTTTTTGGCCTGCTCTACTGGGGTAGTTAGGTCCATCACAGAAGGGACGTTACAATGGAAGAAGCATGATGTCATACTGCAACTGCCGTCAGGAAGCAGAGAGACATGAATTCTGCCTCCCAGATCCTTTTCTCCTTATGCAGTCTAGAACGCAAGCCCAGGGAGTGTGTGCCTCCCCTTTACAGTGAGTCTTCCCACCGCGGTTCACCATGTGGAAATAAATAACATGAGAACCTTACAGTGGTCTGTCCCATAGGTGATTCTGCATCGCGTAGACCTGGTACTGCATACCAGCCAATCAGCCTTGTGAATTTGTTGACTTCACTTGAGTGGGGTATGAGATCTGTCCCCACTGCCTTTACACACCAGAAAAAGAAAATCTTTGAAAGGATTTTCTGAATTTCTAAGTTTATCCGGCTGATCTGTGGCCAATCCTATTCTAGGATCCTTACCAGTGATAATCCATTTCCTGATAGGCAGTGAACCTCACCTTTCCCTCCAAGGTACATTCTGGACCACTCCACTTCTTTCCTTGGAAATGCTCATGGCTTTAAGCATCTGCTACACTCTGCCTCAACAAATGATCTATGTATTCCCGGCTTCTTTTAGTCCCATCACAGTTATGGCCCTCTGTGATTCTCTTATCCTGAGGTCATGAAAAAGAATAGTTCACATCCTCTTGATTTTCCCACTCCTGGGCTGGGCATGTGCCTGTGTTCTGTCTGCCACTGGCTGCTGGCATTATGAGGAAGGCAGTGGTAGGGGCTCTATGAATAATTTGAGACCATTTGTTTTTTTTTAGATTTTTACTTTGGTTTTTGGTTTTTGCTTTTCCCTGAGATTCTGCCTAGCTCTTCTTTCTTATATGGGCTCCTGCATTGCCTTGCTTTTCCCAATAAAATGGAAAAAAAGGATAAGGAAATATTTATATTTGACATGAAAATATAGTCAATAAATACGTATATAAGTATACATATTTGTGACTATTAAAAAGTACATTATTTCTAGAAAGCAAAATCAATATAACACAAAATTTTAATATTTAAATGATGTTCTGTCTTCAGATTCTGGGATGGGTGCTTAGCGCACGCATAGTGACGAGCTTTAGGGAAATGGTGTTGGCACTGGACAGGAGCTGATGCTGGTTGGGTATGAGATCTGGGGTGGGAACTGGTTGTGCTGACTTTGAGGCTGTCCCCTTTCCTGAAAGAGCTTTGGAGGTGACTTGTATTGACCTCAGGGGTGTTCTGAGGCCACAGAGTCTGGAGCAGTTTCTCGGGACTTGAAGTTCTGAAGACAAGGCCTCCTGAAAGACAACACAAGACCTTCCAGTCCGCTCCTCAGCTGAGAAGAGTTGACCAGGCTAGGCAAGTTGTGCCTTCACCTCCTCAGCCCTCTCTGTGGAGTATGCTGTCCTCCCGGGGTGTTTCGGGAACACCTGCTTGAACTGGCATCCCGGAGGAAAGCAGGCTAGCAGAGGTCAGAAGGCTTGTCTAGTTTGCGCCTAGTCGACATCCATTGCCCGTCCATGTCCTTGGTGGTTTTGACTCAGGCATGTGTTTCTTGTGCCATTACCTACACAGCTGTTTTGCTGGATGTGACTCACCCCACCCACACTCCCTCAGCAGCCCCAGGTCTCTGTCCAGCTCATGGTGTTTTGGTGGCCGGGTGAGCCCCTCCACCACCTGAGGTAGGTCTGTCAAACAGCATCTGGGGAGGGTGGTTCTTTCTTGGGAGGGAAGGGTGTGTCTCTATGCTGGCCTGGGGAAGTTTCTCAGGGCTGGTTTGGACCGACTTTTGTGGTAGGTCTGGCTTAAGTACCACTATGGAAGTTTATTTTTTCTCTAGAAAAATAAAACATGCCATTTGTACCGAAACCATTTGGTTGGCATTTTTGTAGTTCTCAGTGTGTCATTCCCTTTTGTAGGAATGTGCTATTTGTTGCAGTGTAGACAGCTGGTTGATATTAAATTTAAAATCCTGAATCAAAAACTTCTTCAGACATGGCAGAAAGGGCTTTGTGTGCAGGCATATGCACGTGTGTACGTGTGAAGGCTATGAGTTCCTCATGCTATTTATATTCTTTTTCAAAGAACCTTTTGGCAGTTTTGTTTTATTTAAAGGAAGCTTGCATGGCTTAAAAACTATTAACTAGACGCTAGTAGGGGTGAGAAAGCAGCTGAGGGGTAGGAGCACTTGCCAGACCTTGCGTTTGATTCCCTGTACTGCAAAACCAAACCCAAACTATGAACGCACAATTGAAGATTCTGACTCCATGGGGAAATCCGTTTTATTTGTACGTTTACATGTACAGCAGTCTGAACTTGGTCAACAAACAGAGCATAGCTTTCTGTGTTTAATTCTGTGGTCACTTACTAACAGAACACCAAGTGGCTTCAGAAATATGTGCTGATCCCAATAATGAGCCATAAGTATTTAGTGTCGCTTGACGTACATGCTAATATATATGTATATGTATGTATGTGTATGTATATATGTATGTATGTATCACTCCTTACCTTTGTCTGGAAGTATAAGGTGGATCATCCGATAAACAAAGAACACATGCATGTTACATTCCATGCTGGTTACATTTTCTAAATATTGATGTGACTGTGGCAGTCTTGTAGCAGATGGGGGGAATATTTACTTGGTTAACAATCAGTATAACAATATAACTTAAATCAAAGAACTTTGCTGTGAAACTTTGAAGCTACCAAGTGATTCAGAGTAAAACTGTAGGGAGGCCACATTTCTGTCTAAAGAAACAAAACAAAACTGGTCATTTTAAAAAAAAGAAGTTTTGTGGGCGCTGTTGGCACCCATCACTTGGAAGGCAGAGGCAGGCAGATCCCTATGAGTTTGCGGCCAATCTAATCTACAGAGTGAGTTCCAGAATAGCCAGGGATATGCAAAGAAACCTTGTCTTGAAAAGAAAAGGGTTTTAGATTTATGTTTTTATTTTAATTGAGTATTTTGCCTCCCTGTGTGTATGTGCCCCACCTGGTACCCTTGGAGTTCAGAAGAGGGCATCAGATCACCTAGAACAAGAGTTACGGTTGGTTAGAAGTGTCTGTGTGGGTTCTGGGCTCTGAACTTGGGTCCTCCACAAGAAGTGTTTGTAACCATTGAGCCGTTTCTCCAGCTCATGTGAGTTCCCTGATTTATATCAATTAAAAAACTGTGTAAAAAGTGAATTATGAATTTAAAGTTTCTGTGAGTCCAAGGATGATTGATTATAACTTTACTCCAGCAGCTGTCAAAATAGTTTCTTCCTTAGAAAATGTATAGATGCCATAAAAAAATTAAAAAAAAATACACTTCTAACACTTAGACTGTTGTACTGAGATTGTTTCCCCGGTCTGGGCACTTGCACAGAGTCATCTACTGGAGACTAAACAGTGAATTTGTTCCTGCCCTCAGGTGTTCACCTACAAGCAGAGCACAATCACCCACCAAAAGGTGACGGCGATGCACCCCATGAATGAGGAGGGCGTGGACGACATGGCCTCCCTGAACGAGCTCCATGGAGGCTCCATCATGTACAACTTATACCAGCGGTACAAGAGGAATCAAATATACGTAAGTTCCACCTGCACTTCCATGGAGTAACAGGGGTAGCTCAGTGTGCTTGCCCAACCTTCGTGAGCCCTAGTATCCATCCCCAGCACTCCACCCCCATAAAAAGAAGCCCCTCAACTTGTAGTGCGTTTTTTCTTTTTTATTTTATTTTATTTTATTTTTGGTTTTTCGAGACAGGGTTTCTCTGTGGCTTTGGAGCCTGTCATGGAACTAGCTCTGTAGACCAGGCTGGTCACAGAGATCCGCCTGCCTCTGCCTCCCGAGTGCTGGGATTAAAGGCGTGCGCCACCATTGCCTGGCCCTGTAGTGGGTTTTTTTTTTTAACTTTCAAAGAATATTCCCTGACCTTTGAGCGCCTCTTATTAATTTCTGAAAAGTTGTGTTTTCTAAAGTTTTGCCAAGTTAGGAACTTGAGAGAGAAAAAAACAGGTCCTCTGCAGTTTGAGATGGCTCACCCTCCTGCGTCTTGTGAAGCCACACATTGTGTCTTGTTGCTGAGTGTTCTTTTATGCAAAGAAATCATTTAGGATCCCTTGCCTTCCTCAATAAAGGACATGCCAGTACCCCATCAAAACTTCTTTATCATTCATTTGAATTTTTCTGGTTTTGTGAATTTTATGTAGCCATTTCTGCCTCTAGGGTCCATCCTAAGGGTGATTTTTGCCTTCATGGAAATTTACCTTTCTAAGTTGCAGGGTTCCTACTTCCTGCTTCCAGTGGAGAAATGCAGATATAAAACCTTCGTGTGCATTTTTCCATCATGAAATGGGATTAAACCTGTATTATAAGTAATATGGAATATAAGTATGAAAATAATATTTACAATTCGCCTTTCAGCTGCAGAGATGGTGCAGCCGTTAGAAGTGCATGCTGGTCTTCGAGAGGGCCTGATTTCAGTTCCTAGCATCTAGGTCAGTCAGCTCACATGACTGACTGCCTATAACTCCAGTCTCATGAAGACTGATGCCCTCTTCTGGACTCGGAGGGCATCTGCACACAGATGCACACATACTCAAATACAGAAGCATACATATACACATAATTAAAAATAAAGTTTGTGGGACCCCAAGTAGTGGAACCAGTATTTATCTCTAGTGCATGAACTGACTCTTTGGAGCCCATTCACTGTGGATGGATACCCTGCTCAGCCTAGATACAGGGGGGAGGACCTTGATCCTGCCTCAAATGACTTTATTAGTGAATGGGTGCCGCGCACCGTGCCCCCATGTCTGGGCTCAGTGCGCTATTACCCAGTTCTCGAGCTTCGGGCAAGGGGCTGGAGATTAAAATACACAGACACACACAGACAGAGACAGCAACATGGGTCATCCTTGAATTCCCCAAGAATGCCTCCTTTATTGTGTTCAGGGGCAGATTATATAGAGATAGCCATGCCCCAGCCAAACCCACCAGAAACCACTCTCCTGCCATCAGGAACTCCTGAAGGTCTCGAGCTCAGAGCAGCTGTTGGCACTCAGATCAGGGGATTACAAGAAATTCAGGATCTGGGGTCTCACTGCTTCCAGCAAATGGGGGGTGGGGTGGGGAGAAGGTGGGAGGAGTGGGGGAGAGAGGGAACTGGGATTGGTATGTAAAGTAGATTGTTTTAAAAATTAAAAATAATCTTAAGAAATTCATTCTATAATAACTTTTTGAAATTGAAATACAGATATTGTCCTGCGTCAAGATTAATGGTCTACATGTATTATCCCCTTTTCTGTCTGTTAGCAAGTTTTTAAAAAGTGAAAATGGAGACCATTGCTTATAAGTTTTTTTGTGTCAAATTCAATTTCATATAGTTTTCTTTGAGAACTAACATAATGATACTATTGAAATTCTTGGACTCAAAGTAATTTCTGTGCCATAGGAGTTTATGTTTAATGCTGCCAGTGTTTTTGGAATTATGGTTATTGTAATGATTTCGATCTCTGAATAGTGCTAGCAGAAGCTGTTTGGTCCTCATTGTCTGTGCTTAGGTGGAGGAGGGAGTGAGGTAGAGGAGAAACTAGACATAATTTAATGCTCGCTTTTCTTTAGTGTGAAGGAGACGTTGGACTTCTTTTTCACTGTGATAGTGTCATTTTTGTCAGCCTGGCCTGCTGTTTGATACACACTCTCAGACAGCCCTGCATAGAGGAACCCAGCTGCATCTCAGTCCCCTGACTGTGGCTCTTGCTGACCCCAAGTCTTCAGATTGCAGTGTGTTCCACATGCCCCTTTGAAAAGGTGGCATGTATGCAAGTTTGTGTAAACGTGGCCATGCCATTTCCGTTTTGCACATGCAGTGTGTGCGTCCACTCTTTGGCTGTCAGCAGCGAATTCACAGCCTAGGTTTTCTGATGACTTAGGTTGTCTTGGGTCAAAGAAGACGGGCCCGTCGCCTAGTAAGTGTATATTAAACATTTAAAAGGTAAATGCCATGCACATTAAAAAATAGCCTGTTCTAGCTGATGCTAGAACATAAAGCTTGATTTTTGCCAACTTTTTTATTGTGGTATGCCTCTTCAGTTATTTCTGAACTCATACTCTTCCGTCGTAAGAAAATAGATGGATATTCTTATTGCACGTTTTCAATAGATAAGAAAATAGGTCAGCTAGGAGAAGCAAAGCTATCCCAGGGCCTTTTTTACCCTCTTTTCTCTGTTCATTATAATAATGTTAAACTGATAGCTAAATTGCCCAATAACTCTTTGAATAAGATCTTGGTCCTCTTTTCTGACATGAAGTTCTCCATCTCTTTTGAGGGAAAAGTACATGATTTTTGTGCCCCGAACTTGCAGCTAAAATGAGCCAATTATGCCCCAGTGTGCTTTTTTTTGAGATGTGCTCGGCTGTATTATTGCCTATAGCGGGCACAGCATGACTCGGTCATTGCTGTACTGTTTGCGGGAGATACAGTCCCTCTGAAGTGGTCCAATGGAATCAAACTGCTCACTGTCAGAAGAGCCACCACTTCCCCTGAGTCCCAGCTCTGCACAATGCCTGTTTATACCTTAACACATTTAGGGGGATTCTTTGAATTTTGCTCAGGGTGTTGTTTTAATGTTCTCTTTCTGAATGAACACAATGCCATACCTGTGCTCAATCCAGACAGCTAATTTATCTGGTAACAGTGGGTAGGCGTGATGGATAAAAGCCGTCTCACAAGCTGGAAGAAAGGTGCCTGAGGGGCTACTCTGCTTTCTGGGGGCCCTAGGGGTGCCCACGTGCTGTTGTAGATGGAGTCTGTTCTTTACTCCTGACTGGCATCTGAAGGGAATCCCCAGCTTCTAGAGCCATTCATGTTCTGTTTCCCTTTCCTCTGGGCACACGGTTATACTCTCACCCCCCCCCCCACTGTTCATCTCCCTCTCCCATCTGTCTGTCTATCTCTGTCTCTCATGAGGAAAGTGACAGTTTTTAAGTCTCAGAACCAGGGAGTCAGAGACAGCTCAGTCAGTGAAGTACCTACCGCGTCAACACAAGGACCTGAGTCAGTGTGTGAATGTAAACAGCAGTGCTGGGTAGGAGAGCAGACAGAGGGGTCCCTGAGGAGTGACCCACAGCCAGCCCGACTGAATCCGTGATCTCTGGGTTCCCAAAGACAGAGTGAAAAGTGCTTTAGGAAGGCAGCTGACATCAACCTCTGGCCTCCCCTGTACATACACACATGACTCACACATAAATACACACCACACAATTTCTTTTATAAGATTAAAACAAATCAAACCGGCAGAAACCCCTGGTAATGTCCTAGCTGCATTCACAGTTGTTCGTACCTATGGAGTTCTGTCACTGTGGACATTTATAATCAGTTTCTGGGGGTGAGCGACTCTGTTTCTTTGGGGAGGAGCTGGTGTTCTGCCTTCCACTAATAAAAAAGGACTCTTCCTGCTGGGCCCCACTCAGGTGAATGTCCTGCCATGTGCTGTGGGACAATGGTCTGTACTCTGTCATTTGTATTTTAATAAAATGCTGATTGGCCAGTAGTCAGGCAGGACGTATAGGTGGGGCAACCAGGCAGGAAGTAGAGGTGAGGCAACAAGAACAGCAGAATTCTGGGAAGAGGAAAGATGCAGTCTGCAGTCATCACCCAGCTGCAGAGGAAGCAAGATGAGAATCCCTCGCTGATAAAGGTACAAAGCCACATGGCTAACACAGACAAGAATAATGAGTTAATGTAAGAATTAGTTAATAGGAATCCTGAGCTAATAGGTCAACCAGTTTATAATTAATGTAGACCTCTGTGTATTTCCTTGGGACGAACGTGTACCGGATCAGGCAGGACAGAAACCTCTGTCAACAGCCATGGCTTTCTGCTCTGAGGTGACAAGTTGGTGGCAGTAAGGACCACTTCCAGCAAAGACATCTGCTGCTCTCTGTTCACGAGGACTTGATCCAAAGAAAACTTCTTTTTCCTAGCATTTGCCATTCACTATGGAAAGAGGTAGAGAATATCTAATGAAAAGAAGAGAAGGTTTGGGACTAGGCAAGTGAGAACGGAGCCCCACTCTTCTTCAATGCCCCCTTCAGGCCCACATGGCTGATTTAATCTTTCAGAATTGCCCTTTCTTAAAATTTGTTTTTGGGAAGGTCAGATATCATAGCCCTCTTTCCGCCATTGCTCTGAAATAGAACAATAGAAAGCTTCAGACACTTTAGCTGTTGTCTTTTCTTATCCAGCTTATTCATCTCATACCAATGAGTTTTTATTTAGAAAACCCCAGCCTGGAACTTGGCACCGCATTCAGGAGCATTTGGAAGGTGTCTAGAGCATGTCCCTGACCTTAGCCTGCAGTTTAGCAGAAAGGAAAACCCAAAACTAACTGACAGCCTACACACTGAGCAACTGAAGATCCAATCTCACGGAGGGACAGCAGATACGAGAGTGATACAATCTTCTCGTGACCTATGTCCCTTAACTCCTTCTGTGGGAGGGTGTAGCTCTGCCCAGTACTTGCCCTAGGTGGGGAGAAGGTGAGCAATCTCCTCTCGTCACATCTGTAGACCCCGGGGCTCTGTCCTGCCTCTAACATATTTGGCTCCATGACCCTCCCACAGCAGCTCTATTCTTCATGACACCGCCCATGTCAGAGCCCTGCTTTGGACCCTAACACTGGGTTCCTTTGCAGGAACTCCAGACTCGTCTGTGTTGGGGGCTTCACCTCATCTGCCTTGCCATCCTCGCCTGCTCTTCACTGCCCGCCTCACTGTGGCCCTGGGTTCCACTCTGGGCCTCCTTGACATATGCCTTCAAGTCCATTGGTGGGAGTGCGGGTGTGGGTCTGAGGAGGGCCTCCCCTCCTTGGTCTCATCCCTTCCCACCTCCTGATGAAAACTGGTAAACATCACACAAAGATGAAAGTTTTATGTGAGGGCTTCACTAAATTGGGAGAAAGTAGACTGTGGCTATAGAACCCGGTGTTTGCTGGGAAATATTGGAAAATTAGCTGGGATAGGCATCCAAGGTTAGAAAACCCTAAAGCATTTGTTTTCAGATGAATAACTGCCTCTCTGGGATATTTGGTGGTATCTGAAGACATTTTTAAATATTATAGGTAATTTGAGAAATGCTAAAGATTTCTAGCTGCTAAAGGCCCTTGGATGGTTCCTGCCAACCTGTAGGACAGCCTCTACCACAGGGGATTAACTGGCCCCACTTGTCACAAGTGACAAGATTGGGAACCCCCACCCGCCATCATGCTGATCTGAAAAGTGTGCAGTTGACAGTATAGAGTCCATGTTACCTCTGTTAAAAGTTTATAGAAAGTGACTTCGCTGGACAGTTGGTAAGGATCTGATCTTCCAGCCAAGAGTGTTGAGATGGAGATTTTAGACCAGCATTGAGATGGAGGTAAGGCCTTAGGTAAGAAGCAGGAGAGAGAGCGAAGGAAGGATTCCCAGCTTGTGAAGCCCTGTGGCGGGACAGCACGACACCAACAGTCTTGGTAGCTCCTCAAGGGCTAGAAAGGATTTGTGGGTTTTGGAGGCCTGTCCTCGTCATCCCTGGAGCCTGGATCATCTCAGATTGTCTAGTGTCTGAACAGTGTTGACTGGAGCAGGAGAGGTTCCCATGATTCTGGCAGGAAGCGCTGTGTCCGAGTGTGGGTGGGAACTGCCAGGCTTGCTGGTCCAGCAGCTCTGCTTTCTGCCAGATGGAGGAGACGCTCATCCCCTGACAGCAGTGGCTGTCAGTTCTGAGTTAGCTCTGTGGAGGAGACTCCCCTCCCAGCAACTAAGGAGTGGCTCCAGACCACATCACTAGAGCCCCAGGGAACCTGCATTTATGGTGTTGAGGAGGGCCCAGAGGAGGTTGTTTTGTGTTCCGCCCAGCTCTTCTCTTAGTTTGTTGCTCTTGCAGAATAAACAGCCGCAGAGATCAGAATCAAAGGTGCCGGTTGGGGAGTTAGACTGTGTCTACAGACACGGCTGTGTGAGCAGGAGAGATGTTCTGCATACAGCTCACTTAGCTGTAGTTCTTTCAAAAATAGCCCTTTAGCCCCAGTATGTAAAAATGTGTGCTGTTCCTGAGTTACTTTTGAAGCTCACTTCTAGGAAGAGAAATGCACAAGCCGAGAGGTTCTGGCCAGTTAGTTAGTTACCTGTTTGCTTTCGCAGACAGTGAGTGGCGTGGCATGGAGGTTTCTGTTTGGACACACCATCATCAAAATTTGTGTTTCATTTCCACAAGCTGAGTCTTCCCAAAGCAGTCCTTTTCATTTGCTTCTGTCTATTAGCAAAGCCAGAACCAACAATCGCTATGAGTCACAAGTTTCAGGAGGACCTAGAGCTTGGACCAATTGTCCAGTGTGGCTTGTGCACACACCAGGAACACCCGTGTGCTGTGGCTTGTGAGGAGGCTCTTGTTTCCTGACTTTTTTATACCCCTCACTTGAAGTCAAGGTTTGTGTTACCAAGATGTAATTGTAACCATCTGGCTGGTTCTGAGTGTTCCCAGCGTTTACCCCACCAGGCCCACGAGTCGCCACCCTTCACGCCTGCACACAGTGGCTGCACCTATGGTCACAATCAGGACCTGTGTTTTTGCGAGGTTCCCCACATACCCTAATTCGCCTTTGGTTCGGATTCCTTTCAACATGACAAGAACTTGAAACATAAGTTCATGCATAGGAAATGGAGACACTGAAAACTCTAAACCCGGTTACTGAGCTTCAGCCCTTGTTATGCAGGCATCTTTTATAAAGCATTTTTAACATTTAACTTTTTGTTGTTGTTTAAAAATGTTTTCATTTTGTATAATTATACCATGGCAAGTGGTTTTCTTATGTAGGACCGAGCAAAGAGCACCCTTGAACAGAATGAAACAGAATGGGTATGTTGAGGCAGCGCAGGGAGAGGGGCTCTTTGCAATGTATGTCCCCAGTATGCCCACATCCATTTAGCCCTGCCCGAGTATCAGACTCTGTGCCGGGCTCCAAGGTTGCAGAATTCCTCTTGTTCACAGTAACTGTCTGTTGAAAGATTGCGTAAGTGCAAGTCACTTAATTGATTGGTGAGGACAGACATTAGCAAGCCATGCCTGTGGCTCAGGGCGGCAGTGGGCGTGCGGAAAACGCGGAGTCTGGTGGAGAAGCATCAGGATGAGGAAGTGGCAGGGTGTCCCTCAGCCGAGGTGTTAGCTGCATGAGTTTGGAGTGTCTGAGGACATTTGGCTAAGGAGGAAAGTGGCTGTCGTGGCAGCATTTGGGTGTAGACAAAGAGTAAGATAGCTCAATGCATGTACCCAGTACAGGCCATTCAAAACACTGGAGCAAAGGCTGCACATTGCTGGTCAGCAAGGTGCCTGCGAGCGGGTGTGTGAGTTAATGGACTTCATTCAACTCATAAAAATGGTGACAGAAAATAGACATGAGTTCTGGGGAAACTCTGGCAACAAAAATTTGGCTAACAGTAGAAGGCACCAGATCTGGTAGGAGGGTTGATGTCTTAGTCACAGAGTCAGAGAAGCAGAATCCAGTTCCTTAGTCACGTTAGCTGGGAAGAAAGTTGAATTCACTTTTAAAACATTATATATTTTATTTATTTATCATGAGTTTCTCTCTTTCTGTATGTGTGTGTTTGTGTTCATGTGTGTACAGGCCATCATGCCATGGTGCACACATGGAAGGCAGAGGAAGCTTGTGGGACTGTGGTGGATGGAGATTGAACACAGGCCATTAGGTTTGCTGGCAAGAGCCTTTTTTCCTGAGCCAACTGGTTGGCTCTAAAAGTCTGACTTTCTATAAGATCGTTGAGTTGCGGTCTGGCTAGGTGTGGTGACATTGTCAAGGTGTGGTTCTGTGGGAGGAGACAGGTGCTCAGAAGAGCATAGCCTTGTCCATGTTGGATTTGAGCCATCTGTTGGGCACCCACGGGAAGAGATGCAATGGTCCATTGAGTAATGGATCTCAAGCTGAAGTTAACGCCTGCTAAAGATTTAGAAAGTGACCCACTGGGGCTGGAGAGATGGCTCAGCAGTTAGGAGGAGCACTAACTGAGCTCAATTCCCAGCAACCACGTGGTGGCTCACAACCATCTGTCATGAGATCTGGTGCCCTCTTCTGGCCTGCAAGCATTTGTGCAGGCAGAACACTGTAAACATAAAAAAGAAAAAAAAAAAACAACTGCCGTATTCAACTAGGGTGACTGCAAGAGGAGATGGAGCAGTGAGGGTGGGAAATAAATCGAAATTAAGCGATTTCTATTTCTTCACAGCATCTCCCTTCAGGAAAATACCCCCCCAGCACAAACTGTAGGTAACCAGTTCCCCTGGTACATTACTGCCTACTTGATCTCTGTGCAGCCTTGCAGAACCGTGGGGAATAGGGTTGTTAGCAATGACAATAATAGCCCCTCTGACTCATGGAGCATTTCCACACAGTAATCATGTAAGGTATTGAAGGGGACCAGCTCTAGCTGAGAAGAATCTTGGTCCAGAGATGTTAAGCCATGTATCAGGGAATGCAGCACTAGGGCCGAGGAGCAGGTATTTGGACGTCTCCAGACCATGCTGTCCCGACGAGTTGTTCCATTGAGGGAACTCTGCTGTCCCACTGATAGTGTGGCTACTGTCACGTCTATAGCTCAGCGCAGCTAAAGCCTGTGGGTCATATAAGATTTTTAATTATACTTGATTTTCCTGTAAGATGGGGTATATTGTCCCTACAGGTACTAAAAAACCAAGCCAGTGTGTGGAGTGAACATAACAAGCTACTCGATTTCCCGCCTCTGAAAATACACTCCCTATATCATTCCTAGATACAGGGTGCGTCTAAACCACAAGAACGGTGACTCCACTTGATCTCAGTCAAAGGCTGAGAAGTGAGATGCATGGCTGAAAGATAAAAACAAACACTTTATGAAGATACACCGCATGCCTGGCGTTTTCATATACACATGTACTGTGGAATCAAATTAAAATTTTGATGGGCTAGATATAGGTACATTCTGCTTTTTCCAGCCCTGAATGGATGGATTTGGTGTTGAAGAAACACCATTGGGTTTCTCTTAGCATTTTGGGTAACACGTGCAGTGGCTGTTCCGAATTATTAGAGTGGGCAGGAAGCATGTTTTTCAATGTGAGTTATGTGGAACCTTTCTGGCGAGAAAGTTTACATGCTTCAAAATAGGATGTGTTTTCTATTTCCGAACAGCCATAAAAATGACTGTGTTGTTTGGTGTTGTGGAATTTGGAATCCAACTTGCAGAAGCTGGCACCTGCGTGTGTCCAGCCTTAAGCTGCAGAGTCATCGTGGCTGTTTTGGGAGCAGCGATAATACCTTTTTATAGTGTGCAGAATGATCAAAGCTTGCAACCAGTGCTGCTTCCCAGCTGCTAGGGGCTCTTCCAGGGCTGTGCCTTCCGCCCCACTTGGTGCCACCTGCCAGCCCGGCCTCTTCTCCCTCCACCTGCCATTTCCCTGAGCTGCTTGTCGCATTTCTCTTGTTATTTCCTGACCCCTCTAAAGGCACAGCCTGTTTTAGAGACAAAAATCACTTTTGCCAAGGGTGGTATCCTTAAGTGGGGGGCTGTCTTTGACCCTAATTATTTTGGCTAGGTTTCAAACACTATAATTTGTTATTTGGGTAGACTATTGTAAACCGTTACTATGGTGGCCATTCCAGAATATCCTTCCATGGTGAGGTCAAAAGTGTGCTTTGGCACCTTCATTGGCACAGGCCCTTAAAGTTTACTAGTAGGGATGCTTCTGTGGGCTGAAGCCGTTGTTCTGAGATTGCGGTCACATATCACTGAATGATGGGGATGATGCCTGAGAAATGATCCAGGCAGTTTGGTCATTACATGGACATCAGCGGGTACGCTAACACAGAGGGAGAGCACTGTGAAGCCCCTCTTGTATAACAGCCCATTCCTTGGCCCAAGTATTATGTAGCGGGGTAGGACTTGGATTGTTATATGGCCTTTTCAGGGGTGGGATGGAGAGGGGGAAACTGGATTGTGGAGGAAGGGCTTGTGGAAATCGAATTGAAGTATGGTGAGGCCCCGAGTGAGGCAGTCTCTTGGATGGATTCTAGATGTAAGTCAGCAGAGTATATAGGACAGGACAGAACTGAGATAAGCTCTGCATGTTGGTGGGAGAGACCATAGCTGTTAATCCACAGCATGGCATCTGTCAAAACCTGATTGCCATCCTTACCCCTACTCACCCACCAAGGAACTGTAGTAGCATCATCTTCCTGTCTGTTCTGTCCAGTGTCAGCCAACAGATGTCAAAGTGGTAGCCTCTGCCTGCATACATGGAAGGGTCTTGTTTAGCAACAAGCCTGGTGATAGGCATATAGCCCTCTTTGCCTGATGTCTTAGTTACTGGTCTATTGCTGTGAAGAGACATCATGACCAAGGCAACCCCTAGAAAGCATTTAAGGGGCTGGAGAGATGGCTCAGTGGTTAAGAGCATTGCCTGCTCTTCCAAAGGTCCTGAGTTCAATTCCCGGCAACCACATGGTGGCTCACAACCTTCTGTAATGAGGTCTGGTGCCCTCTTCTGGCCTGCAGGCATACACACAAACAGAATATTGTGTGCATAATAAATAAATATTTTTTAAAAAAGAAAGCATTTAAATGGGACTTGCTTACACTTTGCAGGATTAGTCCATTGTCATCATGCAGGGGTGCGGTGTAGGTAGGTGGTCATGCTGCTGGAGAAGTACCCGAGAGCTTTCCATCCTAATCTGCAGGCAACAGCACAGAGGTGCGGAGGAGGAGGGAGTTAGGAAAGAGATCTTAAGACAGACAGAGACTGGGACTGTTGTGGGCTGTTAACAGAGGCTGCTGGTTTATTTCCAGCTGCCCTGATCCGAAATAATTACACAGAAACTGTATTAATTACAATACTGTTTGTCCAGTAGCTTAAGCATATTGCTAGCTAGCTCTTATATCTTCAATTAACCTGTTTCTATTATTTTATATTTTACCACAAGGCTCATGGTTTAACAGCAAGGATTTGGCTGGCAGCTCACATCTTTCTCCTGCAACTACATGGCATCTCCCTGACTCTGCCTACTCTCTCCTCCTCTAACTGCCTGGAATCCCCGCCTTGCCCTATTCTGTGCTGCAATAGACCCAAAGCTGCTTCTTTATTAACCAATGGTATTCACAGCATACAGAGGGGAATCCCACATCAGTGGGCTTTTGAAACCTCAAAGCCTACCCCTAATAACACACCTCCTCCAGTAAAGACACACCCACTCCAACAGGGCCACACCTCCTACCCCTACTAAACAGTTCAACAACTAGGGACTAATCATACAAATACATCAGCTTATGGGGGGGGGGGTGCCTTCTTTTTCAAACCACCACACCTAGGATCATGAAATGTCAGCTGAAGTTATTTTGGAAAAGTGTAGGCTTACTTGTCATCTAAAATGCTGTGACAAAGAAGGTTGGCATAGTGCCACGCATCTATCATGCTAGCACATGGGAAGCTGAGGTGGGAGAATGAGGCCAGCCTGAGCTACAGGAGAACTTGTATCTTAAAAGAGAAAGAACAACAGTTCCTGTGGCAAGGGTAAAGTTTTTGTGTGCTCGGAATCTTTTGAAGTCGAGGTACAGTATTGATAATGATAAGTGAAGACAGTCAAACTCTCCTACTCCTGTTGGAAGAGCTGTATCCACCCTGCTGGCTGAAAGGGGTACGAGACATTTGTTTTGTCCATACTGGGGACCAACCCCAACCCTCTAACCTGTCAAGCAAGTGCTCTACCACTGAACTAGATCCCCCAGCTCCAACTGCTTGGTTTTTAGCAATCGGGTACAGCTCCACCTGATGTCATTTCCCCAACAGGGAGATGTGTCCCAAGCCTTATTAGGGCAGGAAAATGCAACTGCTGGGCTGGGTGAAAGCTGTAAAATGTAAGAGCCTGGAGTTGAAGGCCGACACATACCTTAGAGTAGGCAGCCTCTACGGCTCATGCAGATTTACTCGTAATTGACCTTAAAAGGGACAAAGGTGGTTGTTTTTTGTGGCACTGTAGATCAAACTCAGGACTTCATACTGCTAAGCAAGGGTCTGTCTCTGAGTTACGACCCCAGCCACTAGAAGCAAGATATTTTAAACATACTAAAATGTAAATCATTTTGAAAACCTGTATTCAGTTGTTACGTTGTCTTATATCTAAAATGGCAAGTAAGAGAAGAACTTAGTGTGGTATCCTCCATTATCTGGACTCTGTGCTAAAACTCTTTGTTGGCAGACCACTTACGGCTCCCACAGCCATTCCTCTGATGTAGCCTTTCATTCCACAGGCCACCACCTATGGCACCATTCTCCAGTGTAGCCATGGGGCCAGGCCTGGGATGATTTCAGCACAGATTGGCAGGTACCATCTCTTTTGTCCACTGGGGACATCGTATTTGTGGACTCAGATCTTGAGTGAAAATAAAACTCCTGAGGACTATGCTAAATCAGCTACGAACCCATGTTTGAGGACACAAGAGCACATGCTGTAGGCTTCAGAAGTTTTCTTCCAGATTGTGGAAAACCAGGACTCTGGGGCAAGAATTATACCTCTCAGCCATGTTTATATAAATTGGAAATTCTTAGTAGTCTGTAAGAATAAGAAACCTTGTTTCTTCCTGCCAGCTCACTAAGCAGGTGGGAACTGAGCAGAGCACCCTCCCTGTCAGGATGCTTTTAGGAAATGTGTATGGTCACTAGAGCTGGCCATTAGCCAGTTAGTCTTTCCCTTAAAACCACAGCAGCTCCAACGGCTTTGTCTTCTGCCTGCATCACGGGCTCTGGAGAACCTTGATTAAGGTGATTATTGGCATCCATGGCTTCCTCCCTCCTGAAAGGTGGTGCCATCATGAAGGAATCTTAGATGTTTCTAGAATGGTGTTAGTGACCTTCAGGTCGTGGGCTAGCTGTAAATGCTGGCCCTGGGTGGTAGTGGCCATGTCACTGGGGAAAGCAATCATAGTGCTTTTCGTGTAGTTTGGCAAGGGTGGCCACTGAGATACACCACAAATTTTTGATCTCTGCAGACTGCTTTTGACTAGAACAGCTGTTGCCAGAAGTACCTCGCTTCCTCTACCCCAGGAAGCACTGTCATTGGATGGGGACAGCATGTAGACCTGGACTTCTGGGCTGCAGATAGCCAGAGCCAGCACAGTTGCCAGACTGATCACAGAAAGCTATTTCATTGGTCAAGTCCAGTCTGATTTACTGCAACAAAAGAAATGAGTGGCAAGACCGTGGCTGCTGTCTTTACCGTTGCTAAGGAAGGCCATTGTGTCTCCTGCATAGCAACCATGTCATCCATGCTGCCAGAATGAGCCGCATCCCGAAGGATGCTGTGTGATTTAGAGGAGAGCATGGCTTTGAGACCGTAGCAGAAATAAGTTCTTTGTTTTTAAGCAAGCTTGCAGAAAAGAGGACCTAGAATTGCTGGTAGTTCTGGAGTTTTATAAATACAGGTGGGGATGGGAAGAGGGAGGTGCCTGCCATGCAAGGAAGAGGTCTCAGGTTCAGATCCCCAGCACCAACATAAAAGACTGGGTGCAGTAGCCTTTACTTTAACCCTACTCCTGGGGCAAAGGAAGGCGGATTCCTGGAGCTCACTGCTGGCCAGCCTAGCTGAATCAATGAGCTCAAGGTTCACTAACAGACCTGGTGTCAAAACTAAGATGGGGTTGGAGAATGGTGCAGTGGTTAAGAGCACTTGTTACACTTCTAGGGGAATACAGACACATTTTTTTTTTAAAGTAAAAGAAATGTAAGGTAGGGAGCAATTGAGGAAGATTCCTGGCATCACCCTCTCTCTGACCTTCATAGGTATATGTGAAGGGAGAGAAAAGGGGAAGGATGGAGGGAGAGTAGACAGCTCAGAATTTTGCAATATCATACAAATGTTAGGAATAGACATACAAAACAATTAAGACATGATATAGCATTTAAAAAAAACAGTTTCTTTAATGACAGGTCTACAACCTTGCACCACATTAAATGAATCAGATGTGGTGATCTGCTTAATACCGTGCCAATTGCTATCGTATTCTACCTGTCCCAGGCCAGCTCGTGTGTCCATCGAAGCCGCTATGTTGATGGAATGTAGTTGCTGCGCTGTTGACGTATTTCGCTTTCTTTCTTTTTTTTTTTTTTTTTGGTTTTTCGAGACAGGGTTTCTCTGTGGCTTTGGAGCCTGTCCTGGAACTAGCTCTGTAGACCAGGCTGGTCTCGAACTCACAGAGATCCGCCTGCCTCTGCCTCCCTAGTGCTGAGATTAAAGGTGTGCACCACCATCGCCCGGCCATATTTCGCTTTCTAAGAGTGATGACATTTACTGTTGACCTCTGTTGAGGTGAGCGGAGAAGTATCTCACAATGGAAACATGAATGCCTTTGGTTGATAGTTAACAATTAAATATAACACTGACAGGGTAGAAACAGGACAGACTGACAAAATGGAGATAAGGACCAAGCACCTCAGAGCCTCAAGTATCCCCACATAGAGAGCTAACAAGAGAGAAGGGACCAGAATGTCTGTGACCTGAGAAGCCCTTCTCCTTCCACAATGGGAGGAGTGGCTTCTGTTTGTCTTTCTGGCTAAATTTTCCCTACAGAGGTGTGATAAAGAAAAGTGGACTTTCAGGGGATTCCTGTTTCCAAAGATGTTGTGGAATCTTATTTTAAGGTGTGTTACAGTTGTTTATTCTGTGGAATATTTGTTTAATGCTGCAAAGATAAGTTGCATTCTTTTAGGTTGCATTTGTTTAACTCTGTGAAGCTGGGAGTCTTTGCGTATCTAAAACACCTGATTGGTCTAACAAAGAGCTGAATGGCCAATAGCGAGGCAGGAGGAAGAATAGGTGGGGCTGGCAGACGGAGTGTAAATCGGAGGAGAAATCTGGGCTAAGAACAGAAGGAATGAGAGAAAAGGAGGAAAGAATGAGGGACACACCTGGGGCAAGAAGCCAGGTAGACACCAGCCAGACACACTAAAGAAGTAGTGAAAGTAAGATATACAAAAGTGAGAAAAGGAAAAGGCCCAGAGGCAAAAGATAGATGGGGTCATTTGAGATAAGAAAAGCTGGCTAGGAAAAAGCCAAGCTAAGGCCGGGCATTTGTAAGAAAGAAAACAAAAACAAAGAGCAAAGAGCGGAAAGCCTAAAGCAGCCCATCACACAGACCTGCTCATTTCCCTACAAAATAACTTTAATTTGTCTGAGGTGAACTTTATTCAACATCAAGCTTGTCACGGGAAGTCTGCGAACCAGTGAGATCTAGTGCATCCGTGATGTTGACCAGCGCACACTTTAATCTAGTCCCCAAATATCTTTGTCACCCCAGACGGAACCTGGTGCTGATTACACTGCCACACACAGGGAGTTCTGCCACCACGATGCCTTTCAACCCCTGTCTTCCTGTTTCCGTCCTGTTTCTGTCTTTGCCTATTCTGAAAGTGTCTGGTGTTTCTCAGCTGGCAATGCTTTCAAATCCTCTACGCTGATACAGCATATATGGGTACCTAGAGATTATTTATTTGTTGCGTGGCTGTGCCATGGCCTTCTCCCTTGTTGATTTTCAGGTGGCATTAGGGTTTCACACCCTTCGGTTGTATTAGTAGCGCTGCTGTCAACATGGATGGGCACATATTCGACTGTCTGCTTTCCAGCCTTTTTCGTTGTAAACTTAAGAGCACAGTTACCATGGCAATGCCATTCATGTTTTTAATCTCTTTTTGGTTCAGATTATTTTCCCAATCTAAACGTTTTTCCATTGGAAAAGTTGCACTGAACATACATGATGGTGCCTGGCGTTCTTGGCAGTTGCCATGAATGTAAAAATCACTACAAATTATTATAACGAGGCGCAGACGTTCTCAGAATGCTTGGACTTTCTACCTTCTCTTCCTTCCTGCCCCGTGATTGCTGTACTGTAGTGAATTTGGTCACAGAAGGTTCTAGCATTAGGTTGCCTGGATTGCCATGAGAAAACCCCACAACGCATACTCCACGGTCTCAGAGACCAGGGTAGCAGATACGATTGATTCTTCCTGCGGTTTTTCTACCAGCCTGCTTCCAAGCATGCATCCCTGCATTCTCCGAATGTGCCCAGCTGCCCATTTCTTAAGAAGACACCAGGCAGAATTGGATTCCGATACCCCTAGGGGCTGAATTTAAATGAATCGCTCTTTAAAGGCCCGGTCTCCAAGTGCAATGCTATTTTTAGGCATTGTGGGCCGGGGCTTCAACACATGGGAAATGGAGAAGGACACACAGGTCCCTGTAAAGCCGCAGCAGGTGTGCTCCCTAGGAGGCAGGAGGTGTCCACAGGATGCCAGTTCTTTCTCTGTGTGTGACTCTGGAAAACCCGGGATCCTCCATGCAGGAGGGCCAGTGAGTGGAGGCCCCTGTGGAGGGAACACAGGGCCCTCAGCTGTGGGAAGCAGCTTGTGCTGTAACTGCTCTGGGGGGGGGGGGAGAGTAATTTCTGCCCACAGATTGGCCCAGGAAGGTGATGCTTCCAGGCACGGACATTCCTGACAAGTTAGGCGGCATTTGCATTTCCCAAACAGTCTGTCACCCTTAAAAACCTGTGGCTCCTTAGTGGGCGTGGCGGCACGTGCTGACAGGTGTATCTCTTGGGTTCAGACCAGCCTGGTCTACTGAGTGAGTTTTGAGCTTCAGGACAGCCAGGACTACATAGAGGGAGACTCCATCTCAGGGGGGAAAAAAAAGAAAGTGACTGATGAATGATGAACCCTAGCATGGGATTTGCCACTGGGAGGATTTTTTAACTATTTCAACAGTCATCTGTCTCCGGTGCTGTCCCCAGTGCATCCATAACTTGACCTCTACAAGTTACCTCGCACCCAAACTGCTCAATCAATAGTACCGTCCCCTCTCCCCAACCCACCCACCTGCCCTTTTTTTCTATTTTCTGCCTTTGTCACCTGCTGTTTCATAACAGCCACTGGTGGAGGAAGGGAACCGGAACTGACTGGGCTTTGTGCCAGGAAAGGATTGGGATCGGGGAGGTCACCTGGGAACAGGGATTTGGTCTGGGCTCATCGCCATCCGCATTTGCTGTTAACCATTCCCTGAAAGCCCGCACTGAACCTGCTCGCAGTGCATCTGCGCAGTGACAAGATTAGGGTGTAGGGACGGTGTGGACAGTGGGCGCTGAGGCCCTGTGAGACGATCGTTTCGCTGTGTCCGTTCAGGTCCCTGTGCAGAGTGCAGAGCCAGCGAGGTGCGAGTTCCGAGCCTGGCTCACTGCCCCGGTAACGCTTGCCCGGTCCTTCCCCTCTGCTTGCAGACCTACATCGGCTCCATCATCGCCTCAGTGAACCCGTATCAGTCCATCGCCGGCCTGTACGAGCGCGCCACCATGGAGCAGTACAGCAGGTGCCATCTCGGCGAGCTCCCGCCGCACATCTTCGCCATCGCCAATGAGTGCTATCGCTGCTTGTGGAAGCGCCATGACAACCAATGCGTGCTCATCAGGTGAGCCAGGAGCAGCGGGGTGCAAGGGGTAGGCCGACTGTCCCTAGCCCAGCACGAACCTGCAAGCCAGCCGCTGGCGGGATAAAAGCTCAGCAGACACCTGGCTCCTGCTGAGGGCGCTCAGAAAACACATGGAGCTTGCAGATGGACTGTGTGGGTTGGCGGTTTGCCCCTCCCAGGCCCTCCATTCATTCATTTGTTCCATCATTTATACATTCCCGTTTTCTTTTGCTTCCTTCCAATTTTCTTGAATTATTCTTCAAGCTATTTTGTGGATGAAGCGTGATCAGTCTATTTAAAGATAGATGGCTCTTTCATATTTGAAATATTTTACATGTTTTAGAATGCTTGTCATGATGCTCAAATGTTTGAACAAGACTTCTTTTTTCTCTGCTGTGATAGAAATCACCCTAGATAAAATGTCCCGATTTTCCTGTCTTGAAAAACCAAAAAAAAAAAAAAAAAGAATTTTTTTTATAATGGGATGCCCCCAAACCAGTGATTCTCAACCTGTGGGTTTAGACCCCTCTTGGAATGACTGACCTTTTCATAGGGGTCACCTAAGACCATCAGAAAACACAGATATTTACATTATGATTCATAACAGTAGCAAAATTGCGGTCATGAAGTAGAAGCAAAAACAATTTTACAGTTGTGGGGTCACCATAACATGAAGAACGATATTAAAGGTCCCAGAATTAGGAAGGTTGAGAACCACTGCCCTAACGTTTACCTGTGAATTAGCTGGAGAAAGAGAGCTTGCTGTGCGTGTATTAAGAGAATGGTACAAGGACATGTTTATTTAAAGTAATTTTGTGTTAGATAAGAAATGCCTGTTCGAGCCAAGTCTTGCTTGTTTATATGTTTGTTTGTATGATTTTATGTCTTCGGTTATCTTTGAGACAGGGTTTTACTGTGTATCTCACACTGGTCTCAAACTCATAGCAATCCTTCTGCCTCATCCTCTGAAGTGCTGAGACTGCATATGTGTTTCAACCAACACACCAGCTCTTAGTTATTGGGAAAATAAAGTACTAGGATCCCCCACCATAAAACCCTTTCCCACTAAGACCCACATTTTAAAAAAGAACTGGAATACATTTTTATAATTTTCTTAAATGTTATTGTTAAGGAATACAAATTGGCCCACTGCATACATCCCGGTGGCATCCGATGGGAACTTACTGTTTGTACCAGGAGTCTGTTCCAGGGGCGATAAGCAAGGCCTGGATGGAGTCCAACACAGATGTGATGAACGCACTGAGGTTTCCATGGCGTATGAAAGCACCTCATTCATTCACCCCTCCAGGCTCCATTCATAGGACTGACAGTCCACGGAACTGCTGTCGTGAATGATTTCGAGGACTGTTTTACATGGCGTTCTAGCCCCAACTTGAGACAGAACAGTTACATTATTTCAAGAGGAAAGGAAGTGGAGAGGACAGTTGGGTTTGGGGGAGGGCAACAGATAGAAACCCCCGGGATTTCCAGTTCCGTGAAAGTAAGACACAGGAGACAGATGGAGAGCCATATGTCATTTTCAGACTTCAAGCCAATCGAGCTTGCCAAAACTGTAGCCCACTGTCGCACAGACAGACCACCTGGTCACTGACCCAGCTAGGTAATGGGTGGCCTTCATCCCCACGGGTGACCAAGTCCCAGATGGTGAAGAATGGATCAGAGGCCAAGCAGAGCATGCACTAGGGCCCTTCCTCTCCCCGGATCATAGGAACTATTCCTGTCAGGGGAGGGGTACCAGTGGAAGTCCTCCCACAGACCCCAGGCAAGGGGATGGAGAGTGCCCGAAGACACTGGAGATGTGTTCATACCGCTAAATAATGGCTAACACGTTCTTACAGGATTTATGGTGTATCGTTCACTGTGCCAGGCTGGAAGGCATGGAAAGCTTTTGCAGGCTTTGATGTGGGCACTCTGTAATGGCCATTGCAGATGCCACACAGTTTTCATACTGCACAATCTGCCCATTATACCTGTTAAAAGTTTTGCTGCTTTTTGAGTAATGGAAATTGCATGTGTATGAACGACTGAGCTAGTTCCCCCTCCCCCGAAGCACATGGAGAGAAGGATTCTATGCCCTTTGTCGCTGTAGCACGGCTAACATGCAACGTTGGAGAAGTAACTTGGACAGAACTGTATGTGGCAATGCAAACAGGGATCGTGCAAATTCAAAGTTAAGCAAAGCCCAGTAGCGTTAAAGAATAGTTGCCTCTGGCCTGAGCTCCCAAAGTCCAGTTGAAGAGTGGGAGGACTGAGAATATTAGCAAAGGGGTCAAAACTGTTGTGGGTACATCTACTGAAACAGTTTACCAAGGCTAATAGGAGCTCACCAACTCCAGCTGGATAGGGAAGGAACAAGCATAGGTCCAAACGAGGCCCTCTGAATGTGGGTGACAGTTGTATGGCTGGGGCAGATTGCGGGACCACTGGCAGGGGCACCAGGATTTATCCCTACTGCCTGTACTGGCTTCTTTGAAACCTATTCTTTTTGGATGGACACCTTGGTCAACCTAGGTATATTAGGGAGGGTCTTGGACCTTCCCGAGAGCAATGTGCCTTATCGTCTCTGAGGAGTGGATGGGCGGAGGGGTGTAGGTGAAGGAAATGGGAGAAGGGAAGAGAGTGGGAACTAAGATTGGTACGTAAAATGAAGAAAGATAGTTCTTTTTTTTTAAAAAAAAAAAAAAGTATAGTGTGCCTAATGAAGTCACTTGTGACTCAAGCACCATGGAAGACTCATTTTTTTACCCCTGTGAGTTAGGGTCTGCGGCTGTTGCTCAAGCTGGCCTTGAACTCCGGACACACAAATCTTAATCTAGGGAGTTCTGGGAGTAGAACTGTGCTATTAGGTGGGAGGTGGTGGTGCACACCTTTAATCCTAGCACTTGGGCAGCAGAGGCAGGAGAATCTGAGTTCCAGAACAGCTAGGGTTACCCAGAGAAACTCAGTCTCAAATACCTCAAAGAAATAAGTAAAGGAAGGAAGAGAAGTGGGCAGGGGGAGGAATATGCATCTTGATTGTGAATTTTTTTTTTAGTTTTTTTTTTTTTTTTTTTTTTTTTTAAAGACAGGCTTTCACTATGTCTCCCTGGCTGCCCTGGAACTCATTATGTAGACAGGCTGTCCTCATACTCACAGAGGCCCACCTGCCCCTGCCTCCCAAGTGCTGAGATTATAGGTGTACACCACTATGCCCGACTCTAGCAGGTTTAAAGAGAGAATATGGAGCCATTAGTTCAGCCTCTGAGAATGCTGTTACGACAGTAGCAGGAAGCAGAATGCACCGCGGTATCAAATTGTGCTTCACAGTTACTTGCGGAGATGCTTGCTACTGATGAGTGCTTGATTAGTTTCTTTGGGGGGATGGTGGAGGATAAGAACATGACTGATCAAGCCCTTGCTAGACCAGAGCAGTTTGAGGGGAAAATTGGTGTGGTCACCTTGCAGGTGAGATAAAAGAAGGTGGGTGGTGTTTTTATCCACAGGCTGTTTAGTGAGCAACAAACAGAAAATTCCTATTACGTGTGCTGTTAATCACAGGAGGCAGAGGCAGGGACTTTTCTTGTCTTCCTCCTTTACCCCGTTCCCTGATCCTTCTCCTCCTCCTAGTCCTAATAAAAAGATTGTGGAATTTTAAAGCTAAGTGACTGGACCAGGCATCTGTGTGGTTTCCTTGGGCCTGCTCTGCCCCCTGGTGGACAAAGTGTGTCTTTCTAGTCTCACAACCTTCTCTCATGCTATCAACATTAAAATCAGAGACTACTGATTCCTAGCCCTCCACGCGGTCAAGTAAATACAAAAAGAGCTTGTTGGGAAGTGGACTGGGTCTTGTGGTTCAGCCTCGGCTGAGATCCCCAGCTCGTTGTGACAACACCAGGTCCTTAGGCTTCCAGGCTGTGCCTCTTTGATCTCCGCTCCAAGGTTGTTCTGCTCTTAAACGACATTTTTGAAAAAAAAAAGTTAATTTTTAAAACATGTATGTGTGTGTTGTACCTGCATGAGTCAATGTGGAGCACATGTGTGCAGGTGCCTACAGATGTAAGAAGGCATTGGCTTCCCTGTGTCTGCAGCTATAGGCTGCTGTGAGCTGTCAGGTGTGCCTGTCAGGAACCCAGCCCCAGGTCCTCTGTAAGAGCAACGCGTGCTCTTAACTGCTGAGCTGTCTCGCCAATCTCTGGAACTCTGCTCTTACTTTGCCTTTTTTTTTTTTTTTTTTTTTTTGCAAGGACCAGCTACTGCAAAAATGAAAACTGAGTAAAGAAAACAGTCAAACTGGGGAAAGCTGAGTGTATTTGTATTTTACTTTGCTTTTTT
>NC_022021.1:41456159-41461578 GCF_000317375.1 Microtus ochrogaster
GGCAGAATTCCTCAATAAATAAATAAATTAAAAAAAAAAGAAAGCAAAAAAAAAAAAAATAAGTCCCAGAGAAGCTCTGAGAACCTTTTCTGTGGAGAAAATAGGTCTTGAAGCTGGTGAGTGAATGACTGCAGAGATTTGAACTTCAGTCTCCTCCAGCAGAGTGGTATTTCCTGCTACAGGCATGATGGAAGGGTTGTTTAACTCGCTAAGACCTTTGGACTTAATCCTTGAGACAGCAGAGTCTCTTCTTTAGTTGGCTGCCAACTAGGAAATGATAGGAATTAGGTTTGACCTGATTTACATTTTGAGAAGATTGTTCAGTTTTGGAATTTGAGTCATAGGAAAGGCATGCTTAGTCAGCAGATACAAAGGGGCCAGAGTACTTCCATTTTCTGTTCTGTGATCAGCTCACCAGCGCCTGAGCGTCTCAGCCCTACCCTGAAATTGCAATGAAAACATGCGAACAGATGGCAGGGCAGGAAGATGGGGTGTAAGGACCAGAGGTGGTCCACACATGCATGGATCTAGAACACTGCCAGCACCAGTGTGTCCTGCTAATGGACCAGCATTCCTGTGCTGTGCATGGAGAGTGTGTGCATGATGGTACCCCTCCTGCAGGTGGCTGGCTCACCTCCCCCTTGCTTTCAGAGCACATTGCTGCCAGCATCCTGGAGCCTCACTACTCCCTGTTTGCTCCTAAGCCCATTCATTGAACAGCCACCCACCAGAAATTCACCTGAGCAGGTGTGGTTGGAGGACTGGGGGGGTGTGTGTGGGAACACGACAAAATAAAGATCTTGCACATGCAGAGCTTCCCTCATTTAAAAGGTGCCATCTTTCTTCTGAAAGAAGCATCTTTCTCCCGATTCTAGCATAAGAAGCATTTCTCTCCCGAGTCTAGTTTAAGAAGCATCTCTCTTCCGGGTCTAGCATAAGGAGCATCTCTCTCCTGAGTCTGGCATAAGAATCAGCATAGGGGGGCTGGAGAGATTGCTCAGAGGTTAAGAACATTGCCTGCTCTTCCAAAGGTCCTGAGTTCAATTCCCAGCAACCACATGGTGGCTCACAACCATCTGTAATGGGGTCTGGTGTCCTCTTCTGGCCTTCAGGCATACACACAGACAGAATATTGTATACATAATAAATAAATAAATATTTAAAAAAAAAAAGAATCAGCATAGGGGAGGCCAGAAGTGGACCTGCCTGCAGGAGAAAGAATTTCTGCTTCCTTTCAACTCAAGTTGTTTAATAACAGGCAATTTTAAAATGGCATTTATGACTCGAGAGAGGAGGGCATGCATATGCTGTAGCAGACAGGCGTGTGGCGGTCACAGGACAACTTGTGTGAGTCTGTTTTCTCTTTTCGTGTTCAAGAGAGTGAAGTGAGGGTCATCGGGCTCAGTGCAAGCCCCCTTAGCCACTGAGCTTCTTCTCCGTTCTTCCTGCTGTTAATAGTAACTTATGGAATGCAGCGCCTTTGACAGAGTTAGTTGTTTTGAGAATACTTGTCTGAAAACGGAGTTTTTCTGTGTCCTGACTGCCACTCCCAAATAACCACCCAGAGACTTAGTAATTATAAATGTTCAGCTGATAGTTTAGACTTGTTTTTAGCTAGCTCTTATAACTTAAATTAACCCATTTCTATTAATCTATGTGCTGCCCCAAGGCTTGTTTTACGTCCTTCCCATCCTGCTCGCTCAGCATCTCATGGCATTTCCTCCGACTCCTCCCTCTTCCCAGCATCCTCTATGCCCTGAAAACCCTACCTAGCCAATGACCAATCAGCTTTTTATTAACCATGAGGGCAGCACGTCTTCACGGTGAACAGAAAGATTATTCCATAACACTTGTCTTCCCGTAGAAACCAAATTGTGTGTGTTTTGTCTTTCAGCGGTGAAAGTGGGGCTGGGAAAACGGAAAGCACCAAGTTGATCCTCAAGTTTCTCTCCGTCATCAGCCAGCATTCCTTGGACTTGTCCCTACAGGAGAAGACATCCTGCGTTGAGCAAGCCATCCTCCAAAGCAGGTATCTCGCTGGTGTTCTTCCTCCCAAGCGATAGGGTTTGCTTTTCCTCTGGAATGGAATAGCTAAAGTTCGTCGGTCTCTTTCTCTTAGTGACTTGCCTGTTAGGATTCCTCAAGGGATTTATACCTCGAACCTTTTTTCCCAGCACTGGGGAGGCAGAGGCAAGCAGATCTCTGTGATTTCAAGGCCAGTTGGGCTTACATAGAGAGTTGGAGGCTAGCCAAAGTGACATATAGTGAGCCTTCGACTCACTTCCCAACCCCTCCTCCCAAAAAGAGAATCAGTCTTAACATGTACCCAGCACTTTCTGGAACTTTCAGCAACACCTGCTTTGGCAGAAGCAGCTCCATGACCCTCCTTCCCCGTTGAGCCATTCAGGCTGATACCACAAGGTTTTGAGACGCAGCCTAACTCCAGTTGCCTGATTGCCAAGGGCTCCAACACATACCAACCCAGTTGCCACGTGCAGTGGGCTTGGCGTTCAGACTGAGGAAGGTGCTGTCCATGTGAGCAGAGTACATTTTCGTAACCTTCCCAGGACAGATCAGCAGTACCCAGCAGTACCCAGCCATGCTCCTTGGAACCCGGACAGAGGGCCATGTGGCCCGGTGTCATCTACAGACAACTGACTCAGTATCTTATTTGTGCTCTGTAAGGTGGTAGAACTGGTAGAGACAGTATAGACCCCAGATGCAGAGAGCTGACCAGGGTCAGCAACCTACAGCCTAGGACAGTTTCCTGCAGCTTTTTAGTCTTTAATCGTGGATACAGCTTAGTAGTAGAATGCTTTCTTAGTATGTTCAAGATCAAAGGTACCGTTTGTACATGCTACACACACAGTCTTTTTTAATTGCAGTTAAATACACATACTTTAATTTTTAGCCACTTTCTCACAGCCAGCTCAGTAGCAACAGTCATCACTGTCCAGTCTCAGGCTTCTACATCTGCCTCCTGCAGCCTTCATAGTAAATAATTTTCTTGGGACCCTGCCATGCTCTCTTGTGTTGTTCCTCGCTGCTTTTACGTTATGGCAGCAGCAGTGAGTAGCACTATCTGGTCCTTTGGTGAACTTTCTTGGACACACTTGATCTATCATGACTCCATTTCACAATTGGAGCTCATCCAGGGTGTTAAATAAATTACCTCCGGGCCACGCAGCAAACGTGTGAAATGTCCAAAATTGAGGGCTTTCCAGCTCCTAGATGCGAGTGTGGGCTCTTCTGTGCAGCTCTTGGGCTGCGTGTATCAACCTAGTTCATCCGTGCAGAGCCGAACCATGTGGTCCCATGTGGCATCCTTAGCTGTGTGGCATTCTCTTTCTTATCCTGACTAAAGGGGTGTTCCGCTTCCGTGAGTGTTCAGAAAAGCTGGCTCCTCTGTAACCAGAGTCAGGCTGGGCCCTGCACGCACAGATTTCCTGCATTTGTGTGGTGAAGCATTTGCCCTGACGAGTGTTCCGCTCTCTCTGTTCACAGCCCCATCATGGAAGCATTTGGCAACGCGAAGACAGTGTACAACAACAACTCCAGCCGCTTTGGGAAGTTCATTCAACTGAGCATCTGCCAGAAGGGAAATATCCAGGGCGGAAGAATTGTAGATTGTATCCTGTTCCGTTTCATGTTCATGTTCGTCTTTGCAATTGGCTCTATCAGTTCTATCAGTGGACACTTTGCTGCTCACTTGTTGTGAGGGCCCCGAAAGAGTGTGAAGTACATGTTAACTCTAGTTCAAGCTCATTTTTACTCTGATATTAATGCCTTTGTTTTTCCTTTGTAAAAACTCATATTATGCCTACAGTCTAGATTCATTATTTCTTAGTCTGTTTTCTGTTGCTGTAATGAAATGCCTAAATGGGTACTTGATAAGAGAAAAGAGGTTTTTTTCTTTCTGACCACTTTATCTTAGCTCACAGTTTGGGGGTCAAAGTCCAAGGTCAGTCATTTATTCAGATCTTGGTACAAGCCTTCTAGCTCCGTAGTAGCATGTTGGATGGTGTCGTCGAGGGAGCAAGTGCGAGAGATCACATGACAGGAAGTAAGAGGAAGAGAGAACCAGGATGGCTGGACTTCATTCTTGGCAATTCTCAAGAAACTGACATACCTATGAGATCAGCATTAATGTAGCTTTAATAACCTTGACCTAGCCACCTTCCACCGGGCCCCACCTCATGTACGGGGTCTCCCACCCTCATGCCATAGACCAAGGACTCTGTGCAGGGCCCGCGTGTATAGACACTCAAGCCATGCCTACCTGCCACAGTCATCAAGCCCTCATTGTGTGCTCGAATCCAGTCCCTTCATTTGGCACCTGCTAGGGCACCACGCCATTGGAGCTGAGTTTGGGTGAAGTGGGCTCTGCTTTGATGTCTTTTGGCACCAATGGCAGCAATGTCGGAGCCATAACCCAAGTCAAGACTAACCTCCTGCCGTGTCTGTTTTCTTCCTTGACTTGCCTTCCTTTTCACACGAAGATTTATTAGAAAAAGTAAGTAACTGTGATTCAATTCACAATTTTCCTATTATGGCATTTTTTGTTCTGTATTAAGTGGTGGAAATTATTATTAATATTATTATTATTATAAATGTGGTTTCTCTCCACAGAACCGAGTAGTGAGGCAGAATCCCGGGGAGAGGAATTATCACATATTCTATGCACTGCTGGCAGGGCTGGGACAGGGAGAGCGAGGTGAGTGGTGCGTGGCAGCTTGTGGTTCATCTCAAGCACATCGGGAATGACTGGAGCCTGGGCATGCCCGGACTTCCACGGACTGCGGTGAAATGTGTGCTTGAGAGTGAAAGATGCCAAGCTGATCCAGGATCAGCACAACAAAGGGAGAAATTAATAGCAGAGAAACCGCAAGCTATTTGTATCTAGCGTATTTTTAATTTGATGGGTATTTTGTAAGAAATATATAATGGGGGAAGGAGGTGGAAATTTTTAATTAAAAATAAAAAAAGAATACAAAAAATATATAATGTACTATAATCACCTTTATTGCAGTGTGTGTGTGTGTGTGTGACAGAGAGAGAGAGAGAGAGAGAGAGAGAGAGAGAGAGAGAGAGAGAGAGAGAGAGAGAGAGAGAGATTGCCTATTTGTGTGTAGAGGCCAGAAGTTGATGTCAGGTGCAGTCCAGCTGCTCCTCATCTTACCTTTTGAGACAGGACCCCTTACTGAGCCCATGGCACGCAGTTGAATGTGTATTGGTTGACTGGTGAGCCTGGGATTATAAGCTCACTATCCCCCATGGCTTTTCATGTGTGTTCTGGGCACTGAACTTGGGCTGCTTGGCTGGGCTTTTTCCCCAGCCTATCTATGGCTGTACTTTAAAAACATATCTATGTCAAATTTCTAAAAGCTCATTTTTCTTTTTCTTTTCTTTTTCTTTTTTT
>NC_022021.1:41461678-41473653 GCF_000317375.1 Microtus ochrogaster
TTTTTTTTTTTTTTTTTTTTTTTTTTTTGGTCCTACTAGACAGTGAACCTAGAAACCTAGAGCTCATGTGTTTAAGCAAGTTCTTTCCCATTTAACCATCTAACCCTAAATGTTTGTCTTTTAAAAGGAAATAATAAAGCAAGGCCTTCATTAATTTGTTGCTTTTTTTTTCTGATCCTGTTTAATTTAATTGAGTTGTTTATATTTTGCTTGGATTGTTAAAAGGTAGCATTATTTGGGTATAAAATTGTGTGTGTGTGCTTTAGTTATTGAAGCCACACTCCAGGCTCCCGCGGACTCAAGTATATATGTATGTAAATTACAGTGATCGCTTCTGACTTTTTTCAGCCAGGACCAGCTGAGTCCTGATGTTCCATCTTTCTTTGTCTTTCTGCAGAAGAATTTTATTTATCTTTGCCGGAGAACTACCATTACTTGAATCAGTCTGGATGTACAGAGGACAAGACAATCAGTGACCAAGAATCCTTCACACAAGTTATTGTAAGTTATCCTCATGAGAGTCTGGCTTTCAGTTTTGTTCTCAAGGGAAGTTCTTTTGTGTAGTGAAAACAGACGTGATCACGTTTGGACGGACGTACGAGAACAGCTGCTTCTTCCCCTGTAAGTCACAGTGAAGCCTGCTTTCCAGGGTGGAAAGGGATCCCAGGAGTCCTCAGAAATGATGAGTGGCTGTGTTAGTCAGGACTGGGTGCGGGACTCTCTGGCAGCAGCATGTGCGGTCTGTGCCCCCCTTTTCTCAAAACAAAGCCCCAAGAGCCTGGGCTTTGCACCCCACAGATGTTCTCCAGTTTTGAGGTTGCAGGTAGAGTTTCTTTTGGAAAACAGGTTTGTCATGGGACAAGGTCAGCATGGGGTTGTCACCTGGTTCCTGACTGGAACTAGTTCTGGTTGCATGTGCTGATCTTGACTTTGGCTCCTAGCAACAGTGGTCGCTAGCATCTCTCGGTTCCCACAAGGGCTCTGGGCGGCGTGACCGCACTGAATAAGCCTGGTCACCGCCTACCGTTATAAGCCTGTCTGACTGAGTGTGCCCGGCTATCACATCATGGTGGGCTCAGCGCCTTTGCCAGAGTCCTCAGCTTTAGGACACAGTGTGGATAGGGTTTGACTCATCCTCAATCATAATCGGCTGTAAATGCGGCTGACACAGGTGGAGGTACCCTGTCCCCACTACAGCGGAGGGGAAAACAAGGTTTTTGAATGTACTTAACATAGCCAGGCCTCTTCCCTTGTTGCCAGTTCCTACACAATACAGTATAGCACTTATGTGTATATACTGTATGAGGGATTATAAGTAATTTAGAGATAATTTAACGTATATAGAGATGTGCATCGGCCATGTATACATATTTATAAGGGAATTGAGCCTTCCCAGACTGTAATGCCTGCAGGGGAGCATGGATCAATCCACTGTGCATACGTACCCAGGCATGTTCGCACATTCTTTCCTAAACTTCATAGGGGTTTAACTCTGCTCTTAATGACCCTGCCTTTATCCACACATCACAGAGCTGGTGAAAAAGGATACATATCCCAGGCAGAGCCACCAGCTGGGTTGTTCCTGCCTGCAAAGCATGTTAGCCTTGTCTTTCTGAGTCATTCAAGGGCCAGAAACTTGGATCGTTCAGTGTGTGGTGCCTCAGCAGTAAGCTCTCACTCCATCCAGTTCTAGGGTGTAACCAACGGTGTATCCTTTATAGTTCTGGGAAGCCTTAAGGTCTTGCTACCTGGCAAATGACATACAAAAAGGACTTCCATGTGATTTCAAAATGTCCACAGGTCACACAAAAATTCTTCTCATCCCATGTATGTAATCCAGGTCAAAGTTGGAAATGGAATTCAAACTTGGTATGATGGCTCATGCCTGCAATCCCAGCATTTCTGTGGCTGAGACAGGAGGATTGCCATGAGTTTAAGGTTAGCCTAACATGCAGAGTTGTTAGACCCTGTCTCAAAAGACTTAATTAAGGAGGCAAATAAAATTCAGAGCGGACGAGGGAGTAGTGTGATCATCTTTACTTTCTTGGAAAAGCCACACAAGTGTGCAGAGTGATCACTGTCTCCCAGTGTCCCTGTGTCTTTCTCTGTCTCTCTGCTCCATCTTTGTCTCTGACATTCGCCCTGTCCTCAGTTAGAGAGATCAAACCTAGGGCCTCACATACACAAGGCAATTATTTTGCCTCTGAGCTACGCCCCACTGAAGATGTCACTCTTTGGTGAGTATTCCTTGGGAGTAAAGGATTTGCCCTGGCACATTGGATTTCTTGATGTGTTCTTTAAAGTATTGTCAGCCCCCATATCTGTGAGTGTCATCTCTCTGAGGATAACCAAATTCAGATAGAAAGTACTTTTAAAATGAAACAAACACAAAGGTTATGTCTACAAAAGCAATATAACGCAAGAACTGCTGCTTTGATAGCCTATGCCTTGAGTTTGGCATCAGAGGTAATCTAGAGGTGGTTTAAGTCTGCAGGGTTGAGGGGGGCAGGCACAGCGACACATGCCTGTGATCCCAGCACCACAGAGGCAGGATGACTGATGCCAATTTGGGGCCAACCTGGGATGCTTTGTGAGTTCAGGGTCAGCCTGGGATAGCCTTGCCTATAAATAGTGTTCTTCTGCAAGTGCCGCACAATTTTACATACAGAACTGTATTAGGCTTCTGTGGATTTTTACATCAGGTGGCTCCTGGCACTCCTCACAGGCACTGACAGACCACTGTGTTCTAAGCTGTCTTTCTTCATTCCGTTCTGGTCACACGCTTTTCCCACTCTCCAGCCTTCCTCTCACGGTTATTTCTTACTGTGTGGAGATTAGCACTCATTCTTTCTCCTAATGAGCGGGGAGGGGAGAAGAGGCAGTTTTCTAGTCTAGTCTTGCTGCAGGCACTCCCAGAGAGCTGTGGCCACCAAGGCGCATTGCCTGGGAAGACCTTGGGTGTTGTTCCTCTCTCTCCCTCTTGGGGCTTCATTTCCCCACACAAAACTTTCTGTCGCTCCAAACCAGGTTAGATAGTTTGTGTTTCTTAATCCCTGTGTTTCAGCTTTATGGTTACATTGAAATAACAAGTGTTGGCATTTGAAATTTGATCTTATGACAAAATCACGTAAAAGACAGGGATATTTACATATAAAATCAGCATAATGTTCCTGACTGATGTTTTCTAGTTACACATTCTCTTTATGGATCTCCTTGTAGATCTGTAAATGTTTGATTTCCAGCTGCTTCTTACTATTGGCCCGCCAGAAGTAGTAGTGAAAAACTAGCTGATCTTTACTAAGATCATAAATGTGACATTTTGCTATTATTATTTAGCCATTTAATTTTATTCTAGAGGTTCTAAGCAAGGCTTCAAAAGCAAAAATAATTTTCCTTCCTGGAAACAGCAAGGTCTTCCTCCTTTCAGACTAATTGGGAGACATTTAAGATAATTTGTTAATTTATTAGACACACAGATGATATCCCCTTGTAGCAAATGAAGCACATGGCTGAGTGGAATGTTTAAAAATATTGTAAATTTTTTCTTATATAAGAAACGAGGAGGGCAGGAGGCAGCAATATGCATTAAACATATATAGAATCCCTTTGATTTTAGAAATTTTTTATATAATATCATACACATAGCAACTATAAGTGAAGAAAAAAATGAAACAAAAAATGTATGTTCCAAAAGTGTTACTTTACGTGGCACAAGTCTATGGTTTTATTTTATTTTTATGCCATTCTCTGGATGTTATGTTTTCATAATGAACATGTTATCTTTTCCATGATTATATGATTATTATTTGGAAGGACACCTGCTTTTTTCATGGTCCATAGGCTATGAATGCATGCTCAATGTCATAGCCAGTTTTAACACAGCTTTCAGAAATGGGCCATAAATTTTTCAGCTGAGATGAAAAGCTGTTTCAAGTCAGCAGTAGCAACTGATCTGTTTTACTGCCTCCACCTGGCCCACCGGGATGGTGGATGACGAACGTGTGTGAAGTAGCTGGGGACTTTGATGCTTGATGCCCTGTTGGTTCTCTTCGCAAATTCTGAGTGTTTACAGCATCCTTGACTGTGGACCACCACTAAGATTTCCAGACTTCAGAGACCTTTCTGCATGCATCCAGGGGTTCTGAGTGATCTGTGGCTATTTTACATATCTGAAAATTCATTTAGCATGAGTCATATTGTATGACTTCTCAAACAATTGATTTTTTTCCCCCTCTCTCTTCCAATCTTGGAAAACTTAGGGGTTGTTGATCTAGGGAACAGGTAAAGGGCTGGGAATGTTGTTGATTTGGTAGGCTTTGCCTGACATGCAGAGCCCCCAGGTCCCATCCCAATACCACACTACCTAAACCAGGTACGTCTAAATTTCAGTGAGGACTAAAGCACAGGAGGATTAGAAACTCAAGGTCATCCCTTCCTGCATAGTAAGGTTGTTTTTTTTGTTTGTTTGTTTGTTTGTTTTTTGGTTTTTTTTTTGGTTTTTTTTTTTTTTTTGCTCTCAAACAACAACAACAAAAAGAACAAAAAGTTGAACAAGGAGTAGAAAAAACTCTGGGGAGATACTGAGTTTACTCTCGAATGGTACTGCAGAGGGAATATGTCAACTTCCTATCTAAGGATTCTGCAACTAGGGGCGGTTTCAAAATGAAGGGGACTATAGAGGTGTTCTTGAAATACTGATCCCTTGTGCAACATCCCCAGCAAGGCTATCGCAGAGGTAGTGACTGGGTGATAGGCAGAGGTCCTTGTATTGTATCTTCTGAGGACACTGTGGTACTGGCCGAGGCTTCTGCAGAAATTCTTCTTGTCGGACATAGATTTAGGGGAGCCCTTCCTTCATGCCTTGCTGACTTTATTTGGCCAGTTGCAACTTGACATAAATAACTCCACTTTGATTTCAACAGCCTTCAGTCAACATAAGCTAACATAATACATGAAATAGTCTAAAACACATATAAACCATTATATAGTGTATCACTACCTAAGTACTTATTTGTCAAGAATTAAGCTCCCACCAGCTTCCTTTTCCACCCTTTGAAGCACGCCATGATTCAGGGTTCAGCCAGGGTCCCTGTGCTTTCTGAGAGGGTCACTTGTCTCTAGTTTCTACTGGGACACACTTATTTCTAGTGTGACAGTCTGCTGCTTCAGAATTTAGCACCATATATCACCCCTACACACACACACACACACACACACACACACACACACACCACACACATCATATCACATCCACAGGCATCTACTTTATGTGCTTAATAAAAGCTTTTATTAAAAAAAACTCTGTGTAATTCGGTACCCATTTTATAACTAAGTGTTTAGCAATTCCAAGCTGATAGTGAGAATTTCCCAGGATTTTTATTTCAGTCTTGAGCCATATTATTGAGATAATATATATAGCCTTAAACTCAGCTATTCCTGCCAAAGGGAATGGGAGCCTGCTTGGTTAAACAATTATAAAAATGACAGCAAGATAAGTAAATAGTGGTTATTGCTAGGAGTCGTAAGGCACTTGCCCATGCTAGTGATAATTGTTGGAGCAATTACATTTCCCTGTGGTTAATTCAATGAACATTATCACCATAGTCTATTTTGCTAATCCTTTAGAGGTAGACTTGAAACAAAAGAAGTTAAAATTCATTAGTACAATGAATATATTAACGGTCCCATTTTGTACTTTTTATACGCTACCTTCATATGTATTTTAAGAAGATATCTAAGATTTATATGTGTGTGCGTATGCGCGCACCCCCCATGCACATGTACAGTTGCATGGAGTGCAGCTGCATGCCTGTCATGGTGCACACGTAGAGCTCAGAGAACATCTGTGTCAGTCCACCTTGTTTGAGTTGAGCTCTTGCTGGCTCACAACGCCATCACCCCAACACGCTGGACCTGCATATTGCTTTAATATGTCCAGCTTTTACTTTGGTTCTGGGGATCTGAATGCACGTGCAGCTCTTGCATGGCAAGCGCAATGCTTGCACGGCAGGTGCTTCACCCACTGCGCTCTCCCCAGCCCCCGATAATTTTGTGTTATGAACTGCGTGTTTAGACTATTTCATCTGATAGGAACTGCTTGCTACTGTTCATACATATTTTTAAATCTTACTACTTTTAGTGCTTTAGAAGCAAGGTAGACGACTCTGTTTTAGCTTCAGCACAGTGGCTGTGTCTTAATCTACCGCTATTTCAGCAGCAATTGCAACTCCAGATACCAGTCGGCTTCTCTAGTAGCAGCCTGGCAGGAACCCTGTGCCTGCAAGCAGCGGTTCTATTGTTCTATTTATAAACAAGACTCAAGATTCAAAGGCTTGGATAAAAACCTGCCAGATCAGAAAGGCTGGGTCACAATTAGCTAACCTCTCCTTGCTGGCCATCTCTGAAAGACCGGAGCTTCTGCTTCACTAAACCAGAAAAGGCCGCACCGCTTCAAACCCCGCCCTACTACTTCCTGTTGCCTCTCTATCTCTCCTGGATGCCCTCTAATGCTCTATGATTACTTTATGTCAACTAGTCCTCCTGACCCAACATTGATTTTATTTAATTAACACAAATGCAAACTCGGGGTTTGCAGTGTGCAAATATCACCCAGCATGATTCAGTGAAGATGTTCATTTCTGTGGTCCTTGTCAAACTGACTGGGGGAGATAAAAACACATTATTTTCTTTTGATTTTTGAGATGATGTCCAGCCACGTGACCCAGGTTAGCCTTGAATTTGTGGTAATTGTTCTTCTCCAGCCTCCCTAGTTCTGGGATTGCAGGCATGCAGTGCCGTGATTGGTTTTGGCTTAGAAAATACCTATAAACTCACAGAAAGGAGCGAAGTCCAAGTTTGTAGAGCATAGGTACTTTGTAATTATTTTATTCATTTCTGACTTGGTTTTTTTTTTTTTTGTTTTTGTTTTTTGTTTTTTCGAGACAGGGTTTCTCTGTGGCTTTGGAGCTGTCCTGGAACTAGCTCTGTAGACCAGGCTGGTCTCGAACTCACAGAGATCCGCCTGCCTCTGCCTCCCGAGTGCTGGGATTAAAGGCGTGCGCCACCATCGCCCGGCCCCTGACTTGGTTTTTAACTTTGTTTAAAAAGTCTTGACACAGCCTGGCAGTGGTGGTACATACCTTTAATCCCAGCACTGGGGAGGCAGAGGCAGGCAGATCTCTGAGTTTGAGGACAGCCTGGTCTACAAGTGCAAGTTCAAGGACAGACTCCAAAGCTACAGAAAAACCCTGTCTTGAGAAAATAAATAAATAAATATCTTGAGACTAAGAGATGATTATTTATTTCTTAACCACATTTCTTTGCTCTCCCTTTTTGTATGTCCCCCTGCCTCCAGTTTCTGTAAAGGAAGCAGTATTCATTGTACTTTCCTGTTGGAAGAGAGAGGCGTTTTGTTGACATGACAGTGATTCTTCGGATGTTGTTTAGTAATGGAAGCAAGAGGCTGTCTGTCACAGACGTGTGGTCGTGTATTGCTGGATGCTCAGCAGTCTTCATTTCTGCCTTTTTTAATGTTTTATTTTTTACTTTATTTTTTTTACTAAAAATTAAAAATTGTTAAAATCAGTGATTATCTATCATGTTTTTTTCTTTTTTTCTTTTTTTTTTTCTTTTTGTTCTTGAAACCATACCTATTAATTTAACTTAATCATGAGCAGTTTGTGTTTTCTTCTAGACGGCAATGGAAGTCATGCAGTTCAGCAAGGAGGAAGTCCGGGAGGTTTTGAGGTTGCTGGCTGGGATACTGCACCTCGGCAACATAGAATTCATCACTGCTGGAGGGGCGCAGGTTTCCTTCAAAACAGGTGAGACAAGCCATTTTTGTCTGTCTGTTTGTTTTTGTTTTTTGAAGCAGGGTCTTTCTATAGTCCTGACTATCCTGGAGTTAACTCTGTAGACCAGGCTGGCCTTGAAATCATAGAGATCCTCCCGTTTCTGCCTCTCGAATCCTGTGCTGGGATTAAAGACTTGCACCACCACGCGACTGACACACGGTTCTTAATTTTCTTTCTTTTTTTTTAAATATTTATTTATTTGTTATGTATACAATATTCTGTCTGTGTGTATGCCTGAAGGCCAGAAGAGGGCACCAGACCTCATTACAGATGGTTGTGAGCCACCATGTGATTGCTGGGAATTGAACTCAGGATCTTTGGAAGAGCAGGTAATGCTCTTAACTGCTAAGCCATCTCTCCAGCCCCCGCACGGTTCTTTATAGAAAATTTTCTGGTGCCTAGAGTAGAGCTACAGGTTTCCCCCTAGAGAGTAGCGCTACAGATTTTCCCTCTCTTTGACACTGGGGCCTGAACCTATGTTCTCACCCACTCTCCCATGCTAAGCACATGTCTGCAACTGTGCCATGTCCAGGTCCGGAGCTGTGGAGCTTCACCTGTGATGTGAAGTGTCAGGGCAAGGGTCAAAGCCTTCGAAATGTTCCAGAATTGAGTTGGCGTCTGTTCTTATTCTTACTAGGAAGTAAAATGGACTAAATAAGTAGAATATGAACAATAAACTCTTGATATATAAAAAGTGTTAAGTCTGGCAGTGAGTGTCCCACTTTGTCTTGGTTTTTAGAGTTATGGAATTGTGGTGCCTCGTGACAGTCCATCAGACTGTTGGCTCGCTGTGCAGATGCTGGGTCCACAGCCCAGCCCTGCCAGAGGCGATCCTCCTCCTATCCCTTTTCCCTTAGGACTTTCTTTTGGTAGAGTACCTTGGAGCTTGTTGTCTGTATAAAATGCCAGTTTTAAATACATACGTAGAAGCATTTTGAGTTTTCTGATGGAAACAATAAACGGCGTTGCAGAAACTGGAAACGGGATGTGTTTGGGATCACAATGCCTGTCTGGGAGCCCCTTCCTTGGGCAGTGGTTCTCGGGTGTTTGACCCCACCTAGTTCCTTTCAACATCCTAGAAGCCAAGAGCTTTGTTTAGGGTCGGAGAGGGAGAAATGGTTTAGAGATCAAGAGACTGAGGGCTTTTTGAGAGGATCTGCATTCTGTAACCAAGTTCTAGAGCACCCAGTGCCCTCTTCTGGCCTCCTCAGGCAATGCAAATGTCCATTCTCTCTGTGCTGCAGTTCTGGCTGTCTGGGGAACTCTCTTTCCACCTCCTTTTCCCTGATGCGCCTTGAGCGCTGGATGAATGAGTTGTGTTGGAGATGTCTCCATTGCCTTTGGGCATGGTCCATTGCTCCCAGAACTTTGACCAATTCTGCTTTTCTGCAACGGTCTCTGTCTGTAGTGACTTTGTTGTTGTTGTTTGTTTACTGAGGACAGGGTTTTAGCTTTGGAGACCAGGCTGGTCTCGAACTCACAGAGATCCACCTGCCTTTGCCTCCTGAACGCTGGGATTAAAGGTATGCACCACCACTGCCCAGCTATAGCAACTTTCTTTAATGTCCTGCATCATAAAAGACAGATTTTCTGTCCCTTTTAAATTATTGTATATTTTTATTGTGTATGTATGTGTACCAGTTTATATGTTACAGTCTGGGTGCAGGTTTCTTCACTAAGCTAGATGCTTGTGATCCACCTACAGTGGGTGCTGAGAATCAGACCCAGGTCCTCTGCAAGAGCAGCAAGTACTCTTAACTGCTGAGCCATTTCTCCAACCCCAACAGCTTGTATCTACTTCTAAATTCAGTTTGTTAAGATGCCCCTGTGTCTTGAAACCTCTTAAAAGCATTTTTGTTCTGGTGAGAGATCTGTAGTGGCAAAGCCAGTCATACTTGAGTGCTACCAGTGAAAATAGTCACACACCTCGTCAGCATCTCAGGGTCACCGGCCATCACTTTGCTCCGGTATTGGGTCCTTCCGCTCTCCTAAGCTGGGATTGCTATGGGAGTCATTAACTTAGCAGTGACCTGCATCCATCAGCTCTGCCTGAGGAGCTGCGGAATGTCCTCTGCTTTCTGGTGTTGCTGTATGTGGTTGGATTTGAACCCAGCTAGGGTCCAACCTCTGGTGTGTTTGAGGGACAGTGGGTTCACCTCTGCCTCCTTCTTCACTTCCAGCTTTGGGTAGGTCTGCGGAGTTACTTGGGCTGGACCCAACACAGCTCACAGATGCTCTGACCCAGAGATCGATGTTCCTCAGGGGAGAAGAGATCCTCACGCCTCTCAGCGTTCAGCAGGTATGGCCCCTGCCCTCAGTGCCGTTGAAACTTGTCCCAAATGACATCTTTGGGGTTTCTGATCTAGGTCTTGCTTTGCGTTGTGTGACCACAATGAACCCTTTAAACGTCTACCTCATAGTCAAAATATGAAGTATTCCCCAGAGCACTGTATCCCCCAGTGGGGTGGGACAGGCTGGCTATGCCTTCTGCCACTGTCTTCTCCCCTCCAGGCAATAGATAGCAGAGACTCCTTGGCCATGGCACTTTATGCACGCTGCTTTGAGTGGATAATCAAGAAGATCAACAGCCGGATCAAGGGCAAAGAGGACTTCAAATCCATCGGCATCCTTGACATCTTTGGATTTGAAAACTTCGAGGTACGCCTGCAGAGACCAGGATGTTCCCTAAAGCAGCCATGGGTGTTTTTCTCTGCAGCCCTTTCTTCTCTCTTGCCCCTCTGTCACTTCTGTGTGTATCCTTGAGGGCCCTGAAGAACTCACTCGCTGTATCCCCATCCTTAGGTTAACCACTTTGAACAGTTCAATATCAACTATGCAAATGAGAAGCTTCAGGAATACTTCAACAAGCATATTTTTTCTTTAGAGCAACTAGAATATAGCAGGTAAGCACACAAAGGTTCTACTTCAAAAATATTTTTGGTTTTGATCAGTATTTAAGTTAGCATGAGGTGTATCTTGATTTCCCACGGCCCTCTTTCTTCTTTCCGCCAGAGAAGGGCTCCTGTGGGAAGACATTGACTGGATAGACAATGGAGAGTGCCTCGACTTGATCGAGAAGGTAATGGGTAGCTGGAGAAGGAGTGGTTGCAGTCCCAAGGGTGGCCAGCTGGGGTGATTCATGGTTGTGTGAACAAAATAGCTTGTGCAAACACGCACATCAAAGATGTGAATGTTTAGAACACAATGGGCCATTTGGAAACCTGAATGCGAATGCACCGTGGAGTTGGATTTAAATACTTGGCTGTTGCCAGGCTATTGTCTCACCGAACTCAGTATTTCAGAATCAACAGTGTGTGTGAACTGGCCTCACAGATGTTAAGTGCCAGCAAATCCTTGTCCACCGCACTGGTGGGCTTGACAGTTCTGGAAGTTTATCCAGAGCATTTCAGTGGATCCCATTTTTGCAAAGACAACTAGAACTTCATTGGTTTTCTTGGTGTGTTTCTTTCTGAATTTTTCAGCTCCAGAGAATACGGTGATGTTTCTGTTTTTAAGCACTGACTGGGTTGGATCTCTAAAGTGGTTTGAGAGACAGACATCCCACACTTCATTCATTCACCCTTTGTCTCTCCTCTTGCAGAAACTCGGCCTGCTTGCCTTAATCAATGAAGAGAGCCATTTTCCGCAAGCCACAGACAGTACCTTGTTGGAGAAGTTACACAATCAACACGCTGTATGTCAAAACCTGCCAGCCTTTCTCGTTTTTGTCTGAGCAGCAGATCCGAGCGTTAAGATGATGAGTGAGGTGCCCAGGCTGCTGGCCCTACTACGCCTCCCACATTTTATTTTCTATGTCCCTGAAATTGAAGCTTTTCTCCTCTCGTACTTATTAGATCTAAGTGGAAAAAGTTAGCTTTGGGGAAGCTGGACAGAATGTGCCCAAGTTTATTTCATAAGTGGAAAACTGGAATGTTTAAGCTATCTTCGTAACACATTGAGAGCAATGGTTGGGAGCCCATCCCTTGCCATATGCCAAAACTCTGATGAAATGTGGCTATCTTTGCCATTGTGTTAAATGTGGATTTTCCAAGATGTCAAAGGAAATCAATGAATAAAATAAGACTTTCATGTTTGTATGTTTTTTTTTTTTTTTTTTTTACA
>NC_022021.1:41473840-41496547 GCF_000317375.1 Microtus ochrogaster
TGTCCTGTTACTAGCTCTGTAGACCAGGCTGGTCTCGAACTCACAGAGATCCGCCTGCCTCTGCCTCCCGAGTGCTGGGATTAAAGGCGTGCGCCTCTTTAAGATGCTGCGGAGGGTTGGGATGTTGCTGACTTGTCACTGCTCTTACTGTGATTATGAGAAACCTCAAGTTCGGAGCTGGAGAGATGACTCAGGGGTTAAGAGCACTGACTGCTCTTCCAGGGGACCGGGGTTCAGTTCCCAGCACCCACATGGCAGCTCATAGCTGTCTGTAACTCCAGTTCCTGAGAATCTGACACCATTATACCAATGTATGTGAAATAAGGTTAAATAAAGTTTAAAAGAAAACCTCAAGTTCGATGCCCAGTACCACATAGCCAGGCATGCTGGTGTACACCTGAAACATCAGGGTGGTGGAAGCAGGAAGATCAGAAGTTAAAGGGCATAGCCATGCCAAAATACAGCTCTCACCTCAGAGGGGCAAGAGGAAGTCTTAATCTGAAGCCAAGTATGAATCACCATACCTGGGAACACCAGTGTAGGTTACCCCAAACATCAGGTTCCATGAAATTTTATAGTAACAGAACAGAGAAAATCACAAATCAAGGCTCTCTTTAAATACCTTGATAGGAATGCCAGGTAGGTAGGAACAGCAAAGAATTCAGAGAGCCTCTGCTCCAGACCTTGGCTGCTCAGAGGCCATTCTGAGCTTTCCTGTTGGTGGGAGCTGGTGACCTGTTGAATTAATGCATCCCAAAATGTTCCATATGTCGGTCATAAGGACATTAAGTCACACACAGAGGAGGATAATGGCTATTCAAGAGGCCAAGATAGCCTGTGATAATTTGTAATTAGCCTCCCTACCTACAACATTCCAAACTGTCCACAGTCATTGAGCTGTTTTAATGTCAGGTCTGGTTTTATAGGATCCTATTTCGTTAATGTTTCACTTAACCTGTGTAGAATGGTCAAGCCAGGTACACGGTTGTGTTTCTGGGGGTTTAATCCACGGTCATTTCTACATATAGAGGAATGTGTGGGGTGAGCCTGAGCTGCATTAGACCAACAGAAACAAACTAGCATATAAAACAGGGTATTTATTGATATTTGCCCACATAGCACTAACAAGAAATAGTTGTTTGAGAAGCCAAACATAGCTTTGTTAAAATGATTGCTTTTCATGAGTCTAGCTTTTACAGAAGTTGCTAGCTAGGTATGGTGACTTCTGCCCATGATCTCAGGACTCGTAACTTGAAACTAATTCATTGAGATTATGACACTGTCTCTTGTTTTGTTTTTGAAACAAGGTGCAGTATGATGTCCGAGGCATCCTAGAAAAGAACAGGGACACCTTTAGAGACGATCTTCTCAACCTGCTGAGGGAAAGCAGGTACGTGGGGTCTCCTCTAGGAAGTCAAATTGCCTTTTGTGCAGCTGTCAGTAGTTTTTGTTGATTGGTTGGTTGGTTTTGGTTTTTCGAGACAGGGTTTCTCGTTGTGGCTTTGGAGCCTGTCCTAGAATTCACTCTGTAGACCAGGCTGGCCTGCAACTCACAGAGATCCACCCGCCTCTGCCTCCCGACACCCAGCACACCTCAGTGATTTGTGGCTGTTGTTGTGGGAGCATTGACTTAACGTCTTCTCCAGGTCACATTGCCTCGGTGACTTTGGGGATGCACTGTAGTAGCAAGGACTACCGCTTAATGAGTAGAAACCACAGCAAAGCCCTGCAGTAGATGCTCTCCTCATTGCTGTTACAGGAGGGGAAACTGAGGCTGGGAGCAGGTAAGTAGTTGCTGAGGGTTGTATCTGAGCTGGTAGCGCCAAGCTTAGCTTATGAAGTACGTATGACTCAGAAACCTGCTCCTGACCAGTCCACCCTGCTTTCCCCACTGCGGCCCTGGAGCTGTCTTAATGTCAGGTTGGTTTTATAGGATCCTGTTTCTCTTCGTTGTGAGATGTCAAGAAAGTTAAGCAAGTATTAATGCAGCCAGAATTATAAACGTATTACACATTCTTGTATTCAGGAACTGTTCGTGCACACCATCAAGAGTTAAGGCAAACCTCTAGTTTAATGGTTAGTTCAGCTATTTGTATCCATGAAGCCAGGAAGTTCCCTATTGTCTAGCAACTTAGCAACTTGGTGAAAGAGAAAGAATTTGAGACAAAGCCCTTTCTTGTAGGCTTTCCAAACCTTTGGAGGATCTAGCATGAATATATACAGAAATAAACTTTTAATATCTACGGAAGGAAGTAGACAATTGTTAAAGAGCCACGCTGTTTCTCAGAGTGTAAATACCAGGTGGCCATCCTGTCACTTAGCCAGCTATGAATTGGGATGAAGGGAGCCAAGCTGATCCCGAATCTGAAACTTTTGATCTTCGAGTTTCTGTTCGCATGTGAAAACACACCGCTTAAACTATTATCAGCTATTTCTATTTGTAGATGAGTTTTCAGACATGCAGAAAATACACGGTGCTGGGAAACCGCTCAGCACGTTACCTGTCAAAGCAGTCTTGACTGGTCGCCTTAAAAGGATACATTTAAATCCAAGCCACCTGCTGGTTTGAAGCGGAAATGTTTTGTTATGGTGAAAAGCTAGCTCACAGGCTGGGTGGGTAGTGGACCAGGCTCAACAGCTGTCGCTGCCCTTCTGTTAAAAGGGGTGCTAGGACAGGGGTCCTGAATTCTGTGCTGCAGCCTGGGGTTTCCTTTTAGAAAATGGGGGAGCCTCTCTCTTTGCTCTCGCCCTTTACCTTTGACCTCTTTGGCCATCGCCCCTGCAGGATGGCTCTTCTACCTTTCCTGGTGACAGTGAAGCCATCAACCTTCCAGCTTTATAGCACGCAATGTCCTCTGTACCCAGAATATAACGAGTTATTGGGAAGTCTTTTGATTTATTAATAGTGGCAGTGTTTTAAGAAACTGACTAATATAATAGAGCTGGGATCAGTACTGGCTGAGACCCAGGTGCTGGTCTTCTAGCCCTGGACTGTATTTCCTCATTCTTGCTTTAGTATCAGAACAAATAACTCCCACTTGAGCCCTTTAGAGAGAAATGGAGCATCTTGCATTTGTGACACATCCGGGAAGTAGAAGAGGCAGAATTTGAACCTTTATCTGCCTTGCTCCCAACACTTCTCTGATCGAACCTTCACAACACTAAACAAGGGGCATAACCCAACAGCTCTGCATCTTTTAGTTCCTCCATTGCGTTGACCAACTATTGACTGAACATATTTATTAAAATAAAAAAAGCCAGTGGCTGTGCTGAAGATGTACAGACTTCTGTCGTCGCCATTATTCCCTAAACAACGGCACTTTACCGACTCATGGAGAACGTCCCTTGTAAACAATCTAGACATGGCTTGGTGCTTGGGACGATGTGTATGTTCCGTGTGTAAACCTTGCCCTATCATAAATAAGGGACTTGAGCTTTTGGGGCATTGATTTCAATGGGAGGACCTAGAATCTGTTCCCCCTACATCCTTAGCGGCAGATGAGGAGTTCAGGGGGTTCTCCCGACAGGCCTGTCCCTCAGTGATACCCCACCCCAGGCCATTGTCTTTTCATTTCCTCCCTCTGGTGGAGGACTCTAGTGCTCCCAGGACTGCCTCCAGCGGCCAAGCGCTGGTTGGCTGAATCTTTCACGTGCTGTTGCAGCTTGGCAGGCCTCGGTGTACGACGTTAATTATCATTGTGGAAATCCACTGTAATTACACTGGCCAGGCACCTGACACTCGCGTGTGCTCCCCTCACAGTCCTGCCCGTCCTTCACACAGGTTTGACTTCATCTATGACCTTTTTGAACACGTCTCGAGCCGCAACAACCAGGACACCCTGAAATGCGGAAGCAAACACCGGCGGCCCACCGTCAGCTCACAGTTCAAGGTCAGTCTGCACCACTGGCTTGCGTCAATCTGTTGTTTCTGTGATCCAAAGAACCGAGGCAGGAGTGGGGTGTATGAGAGTTGTGGGGAGACTGGACCTGGTTTCTGTTCTGTCACATTTTTAAGGCAGGCAGAGCTTCACAGGTACACATCTTGGTCGTAAGGATATACTTGCTTTTTGCTTTTTTTGTTCGTTTAATCATGCTTAAGGACCTTGGTTTCATTTCCAACACTCAAAAAAAAAAAGGACCAATAAAGGTATACACATGAATATTTAGACTTTTCTTTGGATTTTATGAATTAAATTATACTATTCTTTCCCTCTAGTGGCATGATAATTATAATTACTAATGTCATTAAAGTAGAAATATTTTGGCCACATAGTGTTAGCGTACACTTTTAATCCCAGGACAGAAGCAGGTGAATCTCTGTGAGTTCAAGGCCAGTCTGGTCTACAGAGCGAGTTCTAAGATTGCTAGGGTTGTGACACAGAGAAACCCTGTTTGGAAAAAAAGCAGAAAACCAGAAAAACAAACAGCAACAGAAAGTAGAACTATTTCATGCCTTCAGATCTCACTTTATTTTGAGAAGGACTGTGCAGACATGCCCGTGCTCAAGTGTTTGGGCACTAGTATTTGCAACAGCATGGTTAGTAGGTTATTGTCCTGATGGTTTACCACAGGACGAACCTGGAACACTTAATATATCTATAAAAGAGATGTATATACAGATCTGTGTACAGGAGAATTTGAAATGTGTGTATAGAACATTGAAATATTTTAAAAAGGCAAATATGTGTGTATATAACATATAAATGTACTAACATATGTATTTTTGCACAATGCATGGAAATGTCTTTAATTAACTAAGCGAAAGGTATTTAATTCTAAGCACATCTTGCCAGGAAGTGGTGGTGCACACCTTTAAGCCCAGCACTCAAGAGGCAGAGACAGATGGATCTCTGTGAGTTTGAGGCCAGTCTGATTTACAGAGTAAGTGCCAGGACAGCCAGGGCTACATAGAAAAACCCTGTCTTGAAAAACAAACAAACAAACAAAAACATAAAAGAAAGAATGGAAAGGAAAATAGCCTATCTTCTTCAGAAGGCTCATTTTGTCCTCCTCAACCATGTTATTGTATTTAACATTTCATGTGAAAATAGGACATATTTCTTCCCATGTCTGTTTTTCCCCATTTATACACACACACATACACACACACGAAAGCACTATCATATAAAGCACTATATAATATATAAACTCTGTTTTTCCATATATATATATATATATAATACAGCATCATATCTGGAAATAATGACCATCCTATGCCCAAATAACAGTGATGCCAGTTACCCCAATTGAAGGGAAATGGGAGCACCAGCATCTTGAATGTGTAAACATTTTCTGTCATTTGGAAGTAGAGCCTGGGAAGATCACCACCCCCTCGTTTAATTATCTGTTTGTCCTTAAGTGAAAACCCTGACTCAAGGGGCAATGGTATCCTGTCAGTCAAGATAAAATCCACCCTGGGAGGCTGCTCTCTGGGGTGCACAGGGCTGTGCTGCTGGAGACTGAGCGGAGGGAAGAACAGTTCAGCTTGCTTGACAGCCCTGGGACTGTAGTGTGCAGTGCAGGCTTTCCACAGGGAAGATGTGGCAATGCCAGGCCCCATCGATGAATCCTTATTCTGTGCCAGCCGCTGAAACAAGCACTCTGCATCCGTTGCTGTACCGGTGTTTGCCTCACCCTCTGAGTACAATATCGCTGTTTCTATGGAGGCGGGAACTGAGATCTGGGGAAGCAGAGGAAAGCGATAGGACTTGAGTCAGAGCTATGTGCGCCAAGCCTAGACTCTAAATATCTAAGTGAGATCCTTTGCCTTGTTTTATGTTATGGTGAGGTCATTTAAAACGAAATCTGTCTCGAAAAAACCAAAAAAAAAAACAAACCGAAAAAGTCTCATTTCTCTGGTTTGTTATTTTTTGTTTTATTCTGACTAAACCCACCTGTCCTCTTTCTCTGACAGGACTCCCTGCATTCCTTAATGGCAACTCTAAGCTCCTCTAATCCCTTCTTTGTGCGCTGCATCAAGCCCAACACGAAGAAGGTAAGGCTTCTGAAGGACCAGACTGGGCTCTCCTGAAGGACAGTCCAGGAGCAGTCCAGCCTGTGGTCTTATAAGGACAGCCTCTGGGAGTGGTTATGCTTAGATTTGGTTTCTCCAGAATTCTTCATCATGGTTGAAAACAGATGTGGCATTCTTGTAACCTGACAGGAAGTGGGAACCCTTCATCCTCTGAGCCTGTGAGTCAGCTTTTCAGTGCCGCCGTCTAGATTTAGGGAATCCTTCTTTGAAAGGAGGCAGTATAAGGCCGACATGGTTTCTTTATTATTTGGTTCAAAATGCTTGGCTCCAGCTCCAAAATGCAGAAAAGAAAAAGCATTTAGTATGTTTTCTGTTGTAGCTAATTTTTCAAAGATTTATTTATTAGTTATGTATACAACATCTGCCTGCATGTATCCCTGCAGGCCAGAAGAGAGCACCAGATCTTATTACAGATGGTTGTGAATCACCATGTGGTTGCTGGGCATTGAACTCAGGAAGGACCTCTAGAAGAACAGTCAGTGCTCTTAACCTCTGAGCCATCTCTCAGCCCCTATTTTGTTTTTATTTTTGTTTTAAGTTTTCTTTTTTAGTTTTATTGTTTAACTCTGGGGAGAAGATTATAAGCTAAGTTATAGAAGGAGCTGCGGGCCGCTTCCGCCTCCCAGCTCCCAGCCACCGGTTAGCTTTACCCAAAATAACAACACACAAATTGTATTCATTTAAACACTGCCTGGCCCATTATATCCAGCCTCTTATTGGCTAGCTCTCATCTTGATTAACCCATTTATAATAATCTCTGTAACACCACGAGGTCGTGGCTTCCCGGGGAAGATTCAGCATGTCTGACCTGGCGGCTGGCTCCATGGCGTCTGCTCAGAGAGGAGAGGCATGGTGATTGTCTCACTTCCCTCTTCCTCCCAGCATTCTGTTCTGTCTACTCCACCCACCTAAGGGCTGGCCTATCAAATGGCCAAGGCAGTTTCTTTATTAACCAATGAAATCAATACAAAACAGAAGACCCTCCCACATCACTAAGTAACAATGTTTTCAGTACTTTATCTTTTAAATTAAAAAGAAGGTAGACTAACTTGTTTTATGTGTATGGATATTTTGCCTACATGTATGTCTGTGCATCGCATGAGTGCCTGGTGCCCTCAGAGGTCAGAAGAGGGCATCTGATTCCCTGAAACTGGAGTTATGGGCTAACATATAGATGCTTGTAATAGGTCATGGGTCCTTTGCAAGAACAATAATTGCTCTTAACCACTGACCTATCTCTCCAGACCTATTCTAAGTACTTTGATAACAAGGCAACTTAGGGCTAGATTTTTTTAAATATCATGACTCAATTAGAAGCAGTTTAAAAAGGAGAAGCTGCTGGGGCTGGAGAGATGGCTTAGTGGTTAAGAGCACTGCGTGCTCTTCTGAAGGACCCATGTTCAATTCCTAGCACCCACATGGCAGCTCACAGCTGTAACTCCAGTTCTGGCCTCATCACACAGACATACATGCAGGCAAAATCCCAATCTACATAAAAATACATAAATAAAAAAAATAAAGAAGAGAAGCTCTTCACCAAGAGAATTCAAAGCTAAAAGGAGAACGTGTCACAAATGTGTGGGTATATGGGGTTGCTTTGTTTTTTGAGATATAGTCTCTTTTTTTTTAAGATTTATTTATTTATTATGTACACAGTGTGCCAGAAGAGGGCACCAGATCTCATTACAGATGGTTGTGAGCCACCATGTGGTTGCTGGGAATTGAACTCAGGACCTCTGGAAGAGCAGTCAGTGCTCTTAACCTCTGAGCCATCTCTCCAGCCCCGAGATATAGTCTCTTGAACTCCATTCTTTCTTTGAACTCGCTATGTAGCGTAGGCTGGGCTTGAACTTCTAATCCTCCTGCCTCAGCCTCCTGAAGGCTGGAATTGCAGGTATGTACATCACACCCAGTTTTATGCTGTGCTAGAAATTCCCCAGGGCCTCCTGCATGCTAGGCAAACATTGTATCAACCAAGCTACATCCTAAGCCCATACAAAATGTTAAGGAGTTAATTTTCATTTGGCAAGCAAACCTCTTTAGAACCCTTCTTTTGAGAGAGACTTACCCCCCACCCCAACCCCCATGCAGTAATTTCTAGAACTCTGTCTTGTGAAAGAATAGAAAAGATGAAGATGCGAAATCTGACCTGGCCTTTGTCCCCTTAGAACTTGGGTTTGGGGCCTGGAGAGATGGCTCAGTAGTTAAGAGCACTAACTGCTCTTCCAGAGGTCCTGAGTTCAGTTCCCAGCAACCACAACCGTCTATAGTGGGATCTGGTGCCCTCTTCTGTCATAAAGGTGCACATGCAGATAGAGCACTCATATACATAACATAAATAAATAAATCTGAAAAAAAAAAAAAGAGCTTGGGTTTTATTCTCCCAGCCTTCCAGCTGCTGCTAACAGTGTCCTTGTTTGACTTTGGGCTCTGACTTAATGTTGTGTTGTTTCCACATACAGTCACAGATGTGTTCTGGTGTGTTCTGGCAGGAGTGGCCTAATTAGGCAGTGTTGCCCTTCCATGCGGTAGGGCTGATAATGCCACACATCTCACCCTTTGAGCCTGTCAGCTTTTTCTCAGCTGGAGTCTGGGAGTTGGGTGCCCATTGGATTTCTGGTGCCCCACAGTTTAATTGAACCATTTCCTTCCAGCCATGAGACAGCCCTGGGCAGCTCTATCGGTATTAGTATCTCAGATTCCATGAAACGGGAACGTGCCCTCATGTTGACTTTCCTCAGACAAAAATGTCATTTTGGGAAATTTCCATCCTTGATGGTTTCTGTTCTTAGATGGCACAAAGTTCATTTTTCCTTCAGACTATATTATAAATCTTGAAGCCCATCTGCAGCCAGAATTGAAGGAATTACTTCCTTTTTCTTGTTATTTTTCCATGCTGAGATTTGATTGTGCCCAATTGCTTGGAATTTTGTACTTTACAAAGTGATCTAACGCAGCTCTCTGTTTACCTTGGCTCATGGGCTCGTGTCCTCCTGACTTACTGCAGACACTAGTTAGTCACTTGCCTAGGGAGAGCTTGTAAGAAATCTCTCGATACCATTTTAAGAGCACTAGAATATGAAGGCCTTGACACAGGAGCTAACTTGTCTGTGACCTAAACTGTAGGTGTGGTTTATGAGTGTAAAGAATGCTAATTAGAATATGGAGATAGCAAGTAATGACCTGATTAGCATCCATTCAGTTCCGTCAAGAATATTGTTCTGTTCCTGCCCATCGCGTACTGTGAAACCTACAACACCACACCGACCCTCGCTTGGGATTTCTCACAAAAGGTTTTAGTCTAAAGACAAATCCAGAACTTTCCACAGGGATTCTTGCATCCCCCCACCCCTTGTTCCCTGTGTGTCCCTGGCAGGACACATCCAGGGAGGGATAAAGGCCGCTCATCTCACCTCATCCTCTTCTCTTCTGTTGGGTTCCTTATGGGAAACTGGAGATGTATTTAAATATCTGTGGAAGTGTTTGCATAACCTCAGGATGGAGATGTTGGGTGGCTTGGACAGATTCTAGAGGTTTTTTTTTTTTACAGGTTCTGTTGCCAAAAAAGATGACCACAATAGCTAACAAAGTCTGTGGGTTGATCCAAAACCACAGAGAAACTCTGTCTCGAAAAACCACAAAAAACAAAACAAAACAAAGTCTGTGAGCTGACTAAAGAACTGAATTAGAATTGAATTGAAGGGACTTGCTTTCGGGAGTCACAGAGTGACCAGGTGTGTGAGGCCATGCAGCATGTGTCTGGGGATTAGCAGCCTTCCCTCCTGCCACCAATTGTTTAGACCCCAGGATAGTCATTCAAGTCTGAATAATTGGGGATCCTTTGTGCCTTTTGTATACTTGTCTGTTGTTGCTATGCTTTTGGCTCCTTCCCCCACATCCAACTCGTGTGTGTATGTGTGTGTGTGTGTGTTGCTGTTGGTTTTCTCTACCCCCACCAGCCCCGCCCCCGCATCCTTCACTGCACTCCCCCCTTGTGTATTTGTAGGATGGGGGGAGGAGAGAGAGAGAGAGAAAGAGAGAGAGAGAGAGAGAGAGAGAGAGAGAGAGAGAGAGAGAGAGAGACTTCCTGCTGCCAAATTGTAATGAAGCTGAAAACTCACTCTTAATAGAAGGTTGTCTCAGCCTAGCCTGGCCTTGCTGGGCTTGGGACAGCCTGGAGAGAGTATAGCTCTCCGCTGAGTTTAGACATTGATAGTTCACAGAAGACGGGTGAATTTAAATGGTTGTATTTAGACGGTGATGTGCCCTTTCAGCTTCCTTCTGTTGGGATATACTAGGGTATAGCAATCACTGGCCAAAAACTGCCCCTAAAAGCAGGGAGACTCTTCTGGATTGAAGGCTAACCTGCTGGACCTCATCTGCCTCTCTCCCCCAGGGCATCCTGGGCCTGTGATCTCTCCCTGCCCCATATTTTAGCAAGTGAGATCTCATCAGGAAAGGCTTTCATTAACATTCCTCAGAAAAGCCAGAGGTTATCCTGAACAGAATTAAAGACAGGACAGACTGATGAGTATCAGGGAGGCTGTCCGTCCTGCTGTGAGAACTAGTCTACAGCTCCAGGGAGCCAAGGTGAAGCTGAGGCCACTGCCCACAGCATCAGCCAAGCCTGCTTCTTGCACCATGCCTGGCTACCATGTCTCAATCTTCTGTCACTGGTTTGGTATGATGAGGGCCTAGATTTGAGGAGGGAAGTGTTATGGGTTCCAGGATTCCAGAACACTGCTATCCAAGTTTTAATAATATATTTCCCAAAACGTGTCTCCTCACGAAAGTCAAGATAGAAATGGCATCTATGAGTCTTGCCGTATTAGTGTGTTGGTTCACCTCAGCTGTCTCTATCAAATGACCCCCTTCTCAGATTTGATACCCTAGCTTTCTGGTCATGCCAGCACTCTTTCTCAGATCATCCTCCAGCTGTGGGTTGGTGCCTCCTACTCAGATACCAAGATCTCTGCATGGTATGGGCATTCTGGAACCATATCTTCCATAGATGTACGGATGGCAGATCTGCCCATGGAAAAAAGTTAAGCAGAAAGTTTAAACATCGGAGCTTAATATTTGAATTACTCTTTCTGGAATTCTACATTACTTGTTTGGTGCAAACACAATCTATTATCGTACTTTGTTGAACCTAAGGTCCTGTAAGAATGAAGTGCAGAATTTTTCTGTCATTGCAGGTTGAACAAAATCAGCAAGGATGCCGGCCAGTCCACACAGACGCCTTGCTTGCTCACCAATTTTTTTTTTTTCCATTTTACTTTATAAAGTTCATAGAGTGGAGGTCACTCCTCTCCCAAGTGCATGCTCTGCCCCTCAGTCTCCAGGCTCTTGGATAAAATGATTTTATGTCTTGGATGATCTGTAGTCATTTTGTTTTGCTTTCTCGGTGCTGGGGATTAAACCCCAGTCCTCGTGCATGCCAGGCAAGAGCCCTGTTGATGAGCTGCTCCTCCAGCCCTGCTACATAATGTGCAACCACAGAAGAGACAAGCAGGGTGGGTGGTTAGCTTCATGTTTGTAAGACAGTAGAAACGGCTGAAGTGAAATTCACTCGCACCAGGCAGTGTGTTGCCCTGTGGAGGCTGCTTGGGGTTAGAAGACAGCGGGTTACGTGACATCTGATCAGACACATCTAGATTTCATTTGTATTAATAAAATATGAAAGCCAGGCAGTGGTGGCTCACGTCTTTAATCCCAGCACTCTGGAGGTAGAGACAGGCAGATTTTTGTGAGTTCAAGGCCAGCCTGGGCTACAGAGTCAGTTCCAGGACAGTCAGGGATATACAGAGAAACCCTGTCTCAAAAAAAAATAAACTAAAATATGAAACAGCCACATTCCTTTAATCCCAACCCTAGGAAGCAGAGGTAGGCAGATTTCTGTGAATTTGAGGCCAACCAAAGGCTGCAATAGTGAAACCCTGTCCAAAAAACAAAACAAACAAACAAAAAAAATGAAACATAACCTGTCTTCCCCAGACTAGTTATCGTCTTTTGTGTATTTGTGTGAGTATGTGTGTGCGCATGCGCATGTGTGTGGTGAACTCACTGGCATGAGTGGTGTGCCATCCTTGTGGAGACCAGAAGAAGCCATGCTGTGTACTGCTGTATCACTCTGCCTTATTCTCTTTAAATAAGACCAGCATCCAGAAAGCCTGCTCCCTCTCCGGCCTGTCTGCTCCAAGCACTGAGGTTACCGGCATACTATGACCAAGTCTAGCTCCTTAACAAGCGCTGGGGTCAGAACTCGAGACTGCATGCCTGCCTGCACAGCACACACAATTAGCTACCGAGCCATCATCCCAGCTCTGGTTATCTCTTTAAAATGTCACTCAAGGGGCCGGCAGAAGTGTAGGCCCTTGCCTCCAAGCCTAACAACCTGAGTTTGACCCTAGTCTGTGTGGTGGAAAGAAAGAACTGATTCCTTTGGGACTGGGACTTGTTCCTGTTGGCCACGGTTGTCACCAGTCACCTACACATCAGCTCCTGTTGCCTGGGGCTGCTGGGTTATTCATCCTCTGTGCCCAGGACTCTGAGGATTAACCCCATTGCTCTGATACACAGGGCTCTGGTCTAGCCCATTCAGAGGTACCTGCCTCTTGCCTGAAAGGGAAATTGCAACATTCCTGGAGCACACAAGCCCTAAAAGCCATGGCAGGAAATTCCAAGGCATATGTCTAGGCTTGGCTAAGCCTTCCTCTCTAAGCCTTGTGTAGCCCCCTCCCCATGACTTCCTTGCCTCTAGACTGTATGTTTTGACAACATCTATGTAGATGGGTGGTTATATGTGTTTTGTGAGGGTGTAAAGATGTAAAACAGCTGCAGAGAACCATGTGAAGTCGTCCATGCCTGCCTTAACGTTTATGGTGGAGAATTTACTCAACATTTATGATTTTTATTCTTATATGCTTAAAATTAATTAATCAAAAAATTAATTAAATTCAGATCAATTTCCTGACCAAGGGACCACCCTTCAGGAAGGCAGGTTCACCCTAAGCCATGCTAAAGAGGTAGGAGCAAAAACTTGCCCTGTAATGAGATGACTACTTAACCTGCTCCCTAGCGGCGGCCTCACTAGGAGAGCTGCAGACTGTTCCCTAGATCATAACTATTCCTTTTCTTCTCTCTCTCTCTCTCTCTCTCTCTCTCTCTCTCTCTCTCTCTCTCTCTCTCTCTCTCGTCTTTCGAGGCAGGGTTTCTCTGGAGCTTTGGAGCTTGTCCTGGAATTTACTCTGTAGACTAGGCTACCAGGCTGGTCTCGAACTCACAGAGATCTGCCTCTCTCTGCCTCCCGAGTGCTGGGATTAAAGGTGTGCTCCATCACGTCTGGTCATCATCTCTTTTCTAAGTATGCTTTTCCTAATGCTTTGGCCTTCACTCTTTCTCTAAAGGCCCATGCCAACTTATTCTCTTTCTCTGCTCTCTCCTCCTCTTCCTCCAGGCAGCAAGATTCGCACCTTGCCTGCTCCAGGATCTCCTCTGCTAGTAACCACTGTCTTCCATCTTCAATTTGAGTTCATTCTTGAATTCTTTAATTATAAATACTTAGAACCGTAGAGGGGGCATGGCAGCGGTAGCACACACACTTTAATACCAGCAGAGGCGGGGGGTGGGGGTGGGGGGCGGTGTTTATGATTTCAAGGCCAGTCTGGTCTACAGAGCCAGTTCTGGGACAACCAAGGCTACACAGAGAAACCCTGTCTAAAATACAAAGAACTCTAAAAGAAGACCCTGATTTTCTCAGTATCACTAATGTATCAAAATGTTAAATGTTCATGTTTGGTTCAAATTATGATGAATATCTTTTTTACGAAACATTTTGTAAGATTAGTTTGTGACAACCTGGCTGAGAAGACTTTCTATTGAACAGAAGAAAACATGAATGATGTCGGGCAGTGGTGGCGCACGCCTTTAATCCCAGCACTCGGGAGGTGGAAGCAGGTGCGTCTTTGTGAGTTCCAGGCCAGCCTGGTCTCCGAGAGCTAGTTCTAGAACAGGCTCCAAAGCTACAAAGAAACCCTGTCTCGAAAAACCAAATAAAAAAGAAAAGAAAACATGAATGATATCACGTTAAATAGAGAAGATTATGTGAGCCAGGCGGTGGTGGAATATGCCTTTAGTGCCATCACTTGGGAGGCAGAGGCAGGTGGATCTCCATGAGTTTGGGGCCAGCCTGGTCTACAAAATGAGTTCCAGAACGTCAAGGTTATTACACAGAGAAACCCTGTCTCAATAAGCCAACCAAACGAACGAACAAACAAACAAATGAATCTAAGATTATGTGAACAATGGAAGTAGGGGTTTTGTAGAATTATGTAGACTGTCAGCTCTTTTAACTAACTCTGGATGAATTGAGTTCTTTCTTTAGATGTGGCTACATTTCCTCCGTGTACACTCCCCCATCGTTAACTAACCTTCAATAATTCTGTTTTTCTGATTGCCTCCAATATTCCTGGCTGGCTGTGACCATCTTCCCCCAGCTAGGACACATTTCTAGAGTTTTCCTTTTGCTTAGAGAATATCTCATACAGAAGATCTGTGAAGAGGCAGCTTTGCCTTTTGAGGAAATTTTGGTAAAAAGAAACCATTAAAGCAACTATTCTTCTCCCCCAACAAAACAATCCAGGAAACCCCTCAGTGGTCACTTCAGCCCTGTTTACCAAGTTGTCATGGCAACTATTCAGCTGCCCTGTGTAAAGACCTGGATAAATAGCTGTAAATGAAACTCAGCTCAAGTGAAAAGTATTGTTCTCGGGGTGGGTTTTCCAAGATCACAGCTAAAATACTTGAGTGTTTTTGTCCTTGGGCATCTCTAAATACATATATATATATTTATAAAATCTTTGAAAATTTAGCCTCTTTGGACTCTTACTTGAATTTGTGTGTTTGTTAGTGTGTGGATGATGGCTCGTTCGTGCTTGGAGTCAAAAGTATTATCAGCCATTCCTGTCACGCTGGCCTGAGAGGCTGGACGTCTTTGAGTAGACTCAGGCAGGAATGAATTAAGCAAGCACAGCCCAAGACAGCACATAAAAGGCAGGGAGCTGTGCAAGCTTCAGAGAGCTGGGATTGCCTGTCAGCTCAGATACTCTTGGGCTCTTCCTCTGGAGATGCAGCTGTTTGCCTTGGACGGACCCTGAAAGGGGGGGAAAGAAAGCTCAAGGTAGGCTTTTGTTTTGCTCTGTTTTTCCTTCTTCTTCGGGGCTCTGCCTAAAAGTTTCGTCTACTTTGTAATGGTTGCTGTCGTGCGAAACTGTAGGATGAAATGCCAAAGGAGGGGTTTGGTCGCCTCTCTGAGCCCCAGACTTTAGGTCCCTAAACAAATGGGGGAGGTGCTGGTTCAGATGGTACAGGTTTGAAATATTAATAATCCTTTGTAAAAATGAAGGCATTACTCCATTTATCAGCTGAGGCCTTGACTGTGTGATCTACTTTTTGATAAGCCAAGAATTTAAAGAAAAACACATTGTGAATGAATTGAAGAGGAAACTTGGTAATGGTGTCTTTTGTTTGAATTTGACGTATTTTTCCCCAAAAGCTTCTTACTACCGTCTTATAGCTTTCCCGTGCCTTGGGCTGCGTAGAAATGTTCAAAGAAATCGGCACAAAAGTTAAGTCTTCCTAAATTTGCCTTTTAGGGGCCTACTAATGTGGTGATTGTGAGAAGTTAGGTGAATTAACTGATGTGTTGGATAATGTGAGCTCTTTTCACACACACACGCACACGCACGTATGCGCACACACACGCGCGCGCGTGTGCACACACGAGTGCACACGTATGTGAATATTGCTACCAGCTTGGAGAACTATGAGGAAGCACAGGCACATTTTGCTCGGTTCTCCGAAGGGAAATGCCCCCTAAGAAAGAATTCAGCAGTGAGGGAAGCCAGCACCGAGAGGGTGGGATGGCTTAGGCTGGTGTCCATTCAGTTGCTAAGTGAGTCCTGGGAGGGATTAAATGTTTTCAATATGAAGGTAGTCTTTCACATTAAAGAGAACATTTGAAAGCCATGCATAATAATGGTCTGCCACCTACTTGGCTACAACTACCTTTCTGTTGAAATAGGCGTCTAGGATCTAGAAATAATCAAAACCTCTCGTGGGCTTGTGGTTATCTGGGGCCTTCCTCCCTCTGTGTGGAAAGGTGTCCCTCAAAGCACCTGGACCACTGTGTGGCCATCTCTCACCACCCTCACGTGGTTCCATTGAGTGGACCACTATTTGTCTCCCTGACGGACCTCATGGCAGGTCAAAGTTTGTATAGGAGGTGATTGCTGCTCTCTATGGAGTCACAGCTGTAAATGGGGCCCCTGCTCCCTCTCTGTGGGCCCCTGCTCCCTCCTTGCTGTTGTACTCCAGTAGTCTTTAGCTCCTCCTGCTGAACTTCCAGAATATTATCCAATCAGATGGGAGACCCACTGGCTCCTATGAGGAGCCTGCCTCAGACACTTGGCTGTCACTGGCAGATTTTTTTGGGGGGGGGGAGGGAGTAGTCTCTTGGCATATGAAACCCCACATTAGCATGCTCACAGGCAACCCCCACAGTGTGTGACTTCTGTTCCTGGCTGTTCTGTTACTTCCCAGCTCACTGAGCTCAGCAAAGAGCACTCTTCCCCAGCCTCCATTCTCATTCTGGTGAAGTGGTGGGGGGGTGGGGGTGGAAGAGTACCTGACTTCCCTCGACGACAAACATTGAGGAAGAATGGTAAGAAACATACAAACAGCATGTCCCTCCACTCATGACGCCAGTGTAAAGGATGGGTTTATTATTTTAAAAATTGCAAAGTTGTCGGTGAACTTTTTTCTTTATTCACTCATAATTTCACTACCCAAAGACCATCCGTTTATATTCGAATGTATATATACTGTTCCCTCCCTCCCCCGTCCCCGGGGAATAAACAGGACCTTGACTGTCTTCCCTGTTCATCTGAGCTTCATTTCCAGTCTCTATATCATAGTTCTAGTTTGAGACAGGTCCTTACCCAACTGACCTTACACTTCCTTTGTAGGCTAAGTCCTCCTTAGCCTTGGCCTCCAAGGTAGCTGGAATGACAGGTAGGTGCCACCATACCCAGCTATACTTAGTTTTTCTAAACTGGAATCTAAACTTTGAAAGTATTTTTTTTTCAACCTAATATGTCATCAAGCATTTTCTTTATCCTTCCAGACAGGGTTTCTCCATGTAACAGTCTTAGTTGTCATGGAACTCACTCTGTAGACCAGGTTGGCCTCGAACTCATAGAGATCCACCTGCCTCTGTCTCCCTAGGAAGCATTCTTATATGCTGTAGGATTCTGTCAAGGGCTGTGTGTGTATGTGTGTGTTGTGTGCATGCTGCTGAATGAACCCAGGACCTTCTCTGCACGATTGGGGTGAAGGGACTTGCTTTTTAAATGATCTGTGTCTCCAGTCCTCAGTAGCAGTATTTGAAAGATTTCTTTTTTTAATATTTATTTATTTATTTATTATGTATACAATATTCTGTGTGTATGTCTGCAGGCCAGAAGAGGGCACCAGACCTCATTACAGATGGTTGTGAGCCACCATGTGGTTGCTGGGAATTGAACTCAGGACCTTTGGAAGAGCAGGCAATGCTCTTAACTACTGAGCCATCTCTCCAGCCCCTATTTGAAAGATTTCTGTTACTGCATTGTCTCTCTTGTTGCAAACATCACTGTTGTCTTATTCTCATGTTTTCTTAAAAGTATTTTTTTCTTTTCCTAAATCCAAGTGTGTATGTTGTTATGGCTCTATTAATATATGTATACATGTAGCTGAGTTCCTTTTCACTGAAGCCACCTACAAATCAAGAAACAGGTAGCCTTCACTGGCGATGATGGTGGCACAAGCTTTGCTTTTAATCCCAGCACTCAGGCAGGTGGATCTTTATGAGTTTGAGGCCAGCCTGGTCTACAGAGCTAGTTCCTGGACAGGCTCCACAGAGAAACCTGTCTCAACAAACGAAAAAAAAAAAAGGAAGGAAGGGAAAAGGAATAGGTAGCTTTACTATATAAAGAACATTTACAAACTGATTAAAACTATAACAGATGCTTTAGAGAAATTAAGAAAGCACAATCAAGAAATTTGCAAGAAGTAATGAAATCTGGGGATCTTCAAATTAAAATGTGGTAATTTTTTCAGGCTGAAGTTTGAATTTTTGTTTGTTTTTATTTGGTCGGTTTTGGAGATTGTCTTTCTACATAAGGTCTGGCAGCCCTGGCACTCAGTATGTAGACTGAGCTAGCCTGGAACTCACAAAGATCCGCCTGCCCCTGCCTGGGAATAGAGGCGTGTACCACCACGCCTGGCATAAATTAGTTTTTAATTGAATCTGTTTTCTTGCCTACTTTGATATACAGTTATACACACATACATTAATATACTTTAATAGAGATAGACAGACTGACATGTCTACCTTCTTCTCAAGAGGGAAGAGGTGAGGCCTGAACTGGGCTGTCCCCTTGAGCTAGCAACTCTTCACTGCTGAATATTTAACTGGTCTGAGGCTGTGGGATCAAAGCCTTTCATGGCACCCTCTGTAAGCTTCCTGCCTCCTGCTCTGCCCTCCTTCCTGGTCTCCACCCCACCCCCAGGCAAGGGGCACCGCTAGCTACTAACTGCCACTCCTTCCCGCCCTCTGACCAGCCTCCCCACCCCCACGCCACGCTCTTGACTGGCTTCTCTAAGGCGGAGGCCTGGCCTTGGGCTCTGCCCCCACCTGCCTGTTCCAACCTCTAGATCCAGGCTCCTTTCTCCTGAAGCTCCTGGCTGGTGAGTACCTACCCTTCCCACCGTATCTTTCCAGTATTTGGGTTTCATAGTCGCCTTAATTTTGGAGTCCACTTTTCTGGGTGCAGTTGCCTGGATTTTCCAGTTCTGTGCAGCCTGGCTCTTTGAAGTGAAAAGTATTCGTGATTTAATTTCACACCCTTTCCCTTCCTCCCCTCCTCTCCTCATACTCTCTTACCATTTTCTTTCTCAGGAGGTTAAGGCAGAGATTGCTGCGCTTGGCACTGCTGGCAGGTGGGCTGGGCAGTTGAGGGTGGTTGTAGTCTAGCCTCTTCTTTGCAAGAGACTCAGCAGTGGTCATGGACCTCACTTCGTGGATACAGGTTGTAGCCCCAGTGTCTACCGTAGAACCTCTGCATGATGATATTAGAACTTCTTGTTGTTTTTTTATTTATTATTATTATTATTATTTGCCCTTAGGGAGATGGCACTCACATTAACTTTTTCTATCGAATTTGCTGTTGCTTTTAACCTCGTGTTTACTCTTAGGAAGCTGTATCATTTAGGATCTTTGAGATGATGTTACATGGTGTGGTTTTAGTAAGCTGTGTTCTGACTTTGAGAATGTGTGAGGGGCTTTTAGGCCAGTGTGCGTACATCATTGTGCGTCGGCTGTGCACTGTCCACCCTCTCAGATGAATGGCTGCCCTAGTTTCAGCCCTGTGAAAGGATGCAGCCGCTCATTAACGTGTGCCAGATGCCGCTCTGGTCGGCACTGCACTTTAAAGGGAATAATACTCCTAGCTTCGGAACAACACGGGGATCGTCTCAGCGTCTGCCTCTAGGAAATGGAAGAGAAGTAGCCCTGTTATAACATTGCTAGATGGGTGAAAAATCCATCAAAAAAAATTGTTTCCTTAGCTGTTTTTAAAGCTCTAAATAAGAAAAAAAATGAGATGAGGTAATACTTTACTTAATAAACATAGATAGCTGAGATTTCACCTCCTGGCCTAGGCAAAGGAACAGGATAAGTCTTTGAGATGTGTACATACTGACTTCTTTTAAAGCAGCCTAGACTTAGATGCAGTTATTGCAATATTTACATAGAACACCATAAAGATTTGCTACACCAAGGAAAGTCCGTGGGATCAAGGAAACCCAATACAAATCATTTTCTTACGTTAATTGTGCCCAGAGGAAGTTCGAGAAGAAAAAATAGCTTTATTTTGTTTATTTATTTTTTGACACTCTTTCTGAAATTTGGATCTGTCACTTGATTCGAGGATTGCATTGCATAATTTCAGCAGTGCCCAGGCTAGTTGGTTTACATTGGATCACAGGTGCACGCAGTTGCAGCCCTGGGAGTCTTCAGTCAGAGGTAGCTTGCAAATTAGGGAAATGAGGTCCCGGGGAGGTGGAAGAACAGGTTGGACCTGGCCATGATGTCATTTGATTCTGATTTCCAGGCTTCTAACACAGCCTGTTAGTACTCAGGGCGGAGCGTCAGAGGAACAAAGAGGATCCGGAGCTGCAAAGCCACGCCTCCGGCCACCTCTTAGATCAGCCTTGCTTGCAGCCTTGAGACCTGAGGGAGCGGGCTTCCCCTCACCTGTTGCTCCTGCTGTCTGGAACAAGCTAGCGGTCCGTGGTCAGCATCACCTCCAGCTTCTGCCAATGTCCTTGGGGTGAAAACTTTTTCTTTCTCGTGGCTCATTTAAGAAAAGCAGCTACAAACACAATGTACACTTGTTTTGTAGTCCCACTGCCCCGGCCTGCTCATGCCTTGCTTCTCTTTCTAATTAACAACATGTTGCTATAGGGTGTTTGGATGGTTGAGAAGGATTTTGTTGCTGTCGTTTCTTATCAGTCATTGTTCAGGTCTCACTGTAGGACACACAAGCCATAGAGGAGACACCAACCACTCTCTTTTGAGTGCATGTTGGGAAACTGGGGAGACCTGAGAGGAGTGTAGTAAGGAGTGGGGTGTAGTAAGGAGGCTGCTTGTTCGTTCCCAACTGCTCAGCCCAGAAATAATCACACAGAAACTGTATTAATTAAATCACTGCTTAGCCCATTAGCTCTAGCTTCTTATTGGCTAATTCTTATATCTGAATTTAACCCATTTTTATTAATCTGTGTATGGCCACGTGGCTTCAGCTTACCTGCTAAAGTTCCAATCTGCAGCTTCTGTCTCCTGTGGCTCTACGGTGTCTCTCTGACTCCGCCCTTCTTTTTCCCAGCATTCAACTTAGTTTTCCCCCACTTAGCTTTGTTTCGCTATAGCTCTGCTATTGGCTCAAAGCAGTTTCTTTATTTATTAATGATCTATAGCTCTGCTATTGGCTCAAAGCAGTTTCTTTATTTATTAATGATCATCATGGCATACAGAGGGAAATCCCACACCACTGGGGTTTGTCAATTTTGTTTACCCTTATTACCTTCCATGAAATTCCATCAGAATTTCAGCTTTTTCCTGCATAAAGCCCTACTGGCGTGTGTCCCTTGGACCAGGACTGTATTGCTACATCTTGTGGGGCCAATGGCAAAGGTTTTCAGAATTCTCAAAGAACAAGTTAACTGTGTTGTTGGCCCAGTGAGAAAAGTCACCTTTCCTTTAGACAGCCCATGGCCAACAGCATGACAAAATGCTTTATTCTCTAAACATTCCTGGAGGACAGGTGAATGCCACCTGCCTGTAGCCAGCTCAGGTCACTGCCTGATGTCTGAGTGTTCATTTTGCCATTGATGGTTTGAAGATGAATTTTACCTGCTTTGGGGAGGACCTGAGGATTGCCTGTGAACGTGCCTGTGTCCACGCTCTGGCTCCATGTCACCACTGATGGTCACTGAGGCTGACAATGACAACCTCCATCATCCTTCCCATCTCTGTGGGACAAAGTGACACACGTGTATTGCTAGGGGACTCTGATGCTGCGTGGCCATTCAGGAAAAGAGGGCTCATTTTCCAAACTTTTCACAACCTCCCCAAGTAGAATTTGTGGGGGATGCATATCCATCCCGGAAAAAAACAACTGGAAATTTTCAAAAGGCAAGCTGCGGCATGCTTGGTGAAAGGTGAAGTGGATCACTGATGGAAGGGAAATGCTAGTCCAGGGTCAGGTGAGCAGAAGGAAGGTGTCTGAGTGGACGTCCCATGGCTGTGTCTCAGGTTCAGGAAATGCACCCGCCACCGCTGCTCCTACCATACACATATAAACATTTCCAATCCCTCCTCTTATTATTATTGCTTATTTATTATCTGTGAGTTGTCTAACTGTGTGTAGGTTGACCAGGACCTAGGGCCTTGAGTATGCTAGGCTAAGTTCTTTGCCATGCAGTTACATCCCCAGCCCCTTTAGTTTGAATATTTTGCTTAGTCTAAAAGTTTTTCTCAAAATGGGGTGGTGGCACACACCTTTAATTGGGACTAAATTAAAATCTCAAAAGGCAGAGGCAGGTGGATCTCTGAATTTGAGGCCGGCATGGTCTACAGAGAGAGTTCAAGGATAGCCAAGGCTGACTTGAAAAAAAAAAAAAGAAACTTTTTTTGATATCAAGCTCTTTCATACAAATCTGGCTATAGATGCTGGCGGGGGAAGGTACCTCATCCGCTGGTACTTCTCTGAAGCTGGAGTCTGGAAGTGAGAGGGACACCCAGATTTTAAACAGTTGGGATTGCATCACACAGAAACCTAGACTGGACAGGCAGTGGTGGTACAAGCCTTTAATCCCAGCATTTGGGAAGCAGAGACGGGCAGATCTTTGTGAGTTCGAGGCTACCCTGATCTGCAGAGTGATACCCAGGACAGGCTCCAAAGCTACGGAGAAACCCTGTCTCGAAAAATCAAGAAAAAAGAAGGATGGAAGGAAGGAAGGAAGGAAGGAAGGAAGGAGGGAGGGAGGGAGGGAGGGAGGGAAGGAAGGAA
>NC_022021.1:41496647-41547421 GCF_000317375.1 Microtus ochrogaster
GGAGGGAGGGAGGGAAGGAAGGAAGGAAGGAAGGAAGGAAGGAAGGAAGGAAGGAAGGAAGGAAGGAAGGAAGGAAGGAAACCTAGACTAGCACGCTAAGGGCTCCGGTGATCCCCAGATCCTAGCCCCTTCTGAACTGGGAATCTGGTGTGCATAGACTCCTGGTGAATGCCCCAACCAAGGATAGGAATAACCCCAGCTTTTGAGTATCTTTTGACCTCTGGTTTCCTAGCAACTTGTAACTGCTCAGTGAAATACTGTGTGATGGCTCTAATTTATACTTAACAGACATTGGCAGATATGCGAGATGGATTTTGTGCGCTGGCTGATTTCCCACTATGACATGCGAGCAGCCACTTTAATACATGACTGGGCAGAAGAGAAAACTCCTAGGACACCATGCTCACCCATGCCCCCTCCCACCAGGCCCGCCTGCCCTCAGTAGAATTTACCCAGGGCTTGCCAGTGCTTTTCTATCTGTCTCAGCACACTGTGTGGAGCAATCGTCAAATGAAGTTCCCCATTTGATTTTGTTTTTTCTCCCAGTATTTTGCAAGTGTTCATGAATATTTATAAATCGCCTATATTCGTTACTGAAGTTTTTTTCTTCGCTGTACATTTTTATGCAAATTGGGTCCCCTGTGAATGGGGTGCTGTCTCAAGACTGTTGTAGCCCCTCCCTGAATCTGAGGACATCTTTACTCTCCCAGGCGACCGCTCTGCTTGATGACTAGAATTTGGCTTGACTTTTTCTAAGTTGCTGTTTTCATCTTTCTTTAGATAATTTAGACTTTTTAGCTCTATGGTTTGTATGTGTTTGTGCGTGTGTGCGTACGTGTGTGCGTGCGTGCGTGCGTGCGTGTGTGTGTGTGTGTGTATGTTTAGTCTGCCTGTCTGTCTCTGGTGTCTTTTTTTGAGGGGAGAGCTTCGAGACAGGGTTTCTCTGTAGCTTTGGAGCCTGTCCTGGAACTAGCTCTTGGAGACCAGGCTGGCCTCGAACTCACAGAGATCCACCTGCCTCTGCCTACCAAGTACTGGGAATAAAGGCATGCATCACCACCACCCAGCTGTATCTTAAGCTGTCTTAAGCAAGGACCCACATACATGTATTCTGGTTAGTTATCATCCATGGTTTGCATGGTTACCACAGTGTATAATATCTGCTGTAAACCCAGCATTGTGAAACTCTTCACCCAGACCAGATCTCAGTTTGACAATATTCCGGGTCTGGACACTGAAGAATGTTTACCTGTAGTTCCCTGTTTAATCCCTGCCTTTTCCTAGCTGTAAATCCTGATTGCGTTGCAGAGCCATAACCTTGGGCCTTGATGAGTGACTCAGAGGGATGCCTAGCTCTCCAGCATTCTAATGAACAGTGTGGGCGTCCCTGCCAGGGAGAGGGACAGCTGTTCTCCTAATTTGTATTTCTCAGCATGATTTGTCAGAGGGAGTCTGAATAGAGGGGGCTGCGACCTGCTCCGTACGGCTGGAGAAATGGCAGAACAATGATGAATAGGGTGAGATTGGAGTTTAGTTTCACAGGATGAAAAGCGTGCCTTGGGTTCTTTAGATAAGAAGGCAACAGATTATACCCAAGGCTGCTCTCTGAAGGTTCGCAGATGGGGTTTATACAGAGGGCCGGACCTTATGTCGTCAACTCCTCCAGGGCTGTGCTCAGACTGGAAAAATCCTTCCTTCCCATCCTCTTCCTCTGGGTCTTTTGGAGTTTTAGCTTTTGTTGTTGTTTTTGGTTTTTCATGACAGGGTTTCTCTGTGTAACAAACAGCCCTGGCTGTCCTGGAACTCACTGACATCTGCCTGTGCCTCCCAAGTGTTAGGATTAAAGAAGTGCACCACCACTGCCCAGAGAGTTTTGGCTTTTCTGAAATGGGGCCTCACTGTCCTGGAATTTCCTCCATAACCCGGAGGACTTGTGGGGATACAGTGTTCCCTCTTAGCCTTCTAGGGCTGGAACCTGAGAAGGGCTCAGCTTAAGACTATCTCTGAGCAGATGGAGAACTGGGTGACCTGGCTTCCCACCAGGGTGGCCTTCAGGGCAGGGCCTGCCTCTTCTGCTTTCTGGACAGCAGTAACTTAGGTTTTACCCACGTGATTCCAATCTCCCTGCCATGCAGGGGGTTCCGCCCTCATGAGTAGCCCATGAATGGAATCTGCCCAGGTCCTTGAGGTTGCTCATGATAGGTAACCCCCAAGCTACACCCCAGTGCACGTCTTAATGAACACTCTGGTTCCATTGTTCAGCTCCTCTCACCCCATTGTAGTTTCTACAACTTCTAATCTTCTAAATCTACCATCTCAGCCCTGCAGAAACGTAGGAACTGGCTTCCTTTGGTCACACAGGCATCACAATCCTTTTCTTAGTGTCTTTAGGGACCCACCGCCGGCGGAGAATATCACTATTTTTTTTTTTTTTTTTTTTGCCTCAATTAATGTTTTGGTCAGCGTGAGAATTTTTTTTTTTTTCTGATTGCAGCATAGCTTGCATATGAAAAATTGAGCTCTGAAATCTCTTGTCCACTTTGGAATGCTCTTTCAGGGGCCACAGCCTCCTGGGTCAGGGAGGAAGTGACGAGCCACTGCTGGGCTCAGTTCCCCAGTGCCACAGCCTTCCTCGCTGACTCTCCCCCACCTGCCCACACCTGAGCTTCCACAGCCCATGAGCTCACCTTGTAACTCAGCAAGGGTTGAGAGCATCTATTCCTGAGCCCACACAACCCACCTGTTTCTTACTGGAGCCGAGTCTCCTCCTCCGTCCTCACTCAGAGCACTGTTTTCCCACGACTTTCCCACCCAGGGAACCTGGGCATTTGGCCACTGCTGATGAGGCCTCCATCATCAGGGATTCTCCCTGAGGCCGGGAACTCTGGTCCCTTCTCCCAGCTGACTCTGCGTTCCTACCTTTGAACTTGACAGTCTAGCTTACCATCCTGGGCTGACTTGTGCTGCTCTGCTGACCGCTGCTCCACGCTGGCTTGCCTTGAGCATATTTTTTACGTTTAGGGTTCCTCACCGGGGACAGTCTTCCTATGTGGAAGAACACTTTTTCCTGGGAGAACTTTGTCTGCCAGCAACCTAGGCAAGTGCAGCACGCAGTCCTCTCTCTTTGTGTCCTTCCGCACAAACGCCAAATCTTCAGGACAGACGGTACCTGCCAGCAGTGACCTGGGCATCTGGTGTGCTGAGAGGTTCTGCTTCATAGCAGGTGTTTGTTGGGAGTTTCCACAGTGTCGAGCCTCCCAGTTAACCCGTCCGTAACCCCTTGGGTTTGCAAGATGGCAACTGTCACAACTCTGAGAGCATCATCAAGCAGTTTTGTCAGCATTTTTTTAAAAAAAAAAATGTGTTATTTAGGTCAATCTAACTAAAAACAAAGGCTGGGAAGAGTCAGAGCTGAGCCCTGGGAGCCCCCCTCCCCCCACATTACTAGGAAGCTTTCCCTGGGGTTCTTTAGTGGGTTTGTCCACATCCCCCTAGCCTGGCTTTTCTGCTGGGTTCAAGGGAACATATTGTTGTCTTTCTGCACTTTCAGGGGAGACTCTGTGCCTTGCTGGAGGGATCCCTATGCTGACATGCAAACTGGCACCTTACTATGGAGTGTGCTGGGAGTGTGTGTGTGGGGGGGGTGGTCCACATTGCAGCGTGGAGATGGAAGAACAGGAAGCTCGTCCCTGGGCAGTATTAAGCACAAAGCCCTGGAGAAGGGAAGGAAGTCTACAGTAGGGTCAGGGTCTGCTAGAAGCAGGAAGCTGGAAGAGCGAGGTTGGAGGAAGAGCTGGGGTGGAGGCTAGGCTGGCATTCTCATGCCTCAGGGAAACATCTGACCATATGTTCACTGTGTGGTTTTCAGGCCCCGTGTGGGGATTGGAAACAAGTACGTGACAGGGAGACAATAGTGGCTAAGGTCTGAATGTGTGAACGTCCCATGGGTACAATGAGAGAGGAAGACTGGCTGCAAACACTGGAGGCCTGGTAGGCCTAGTCCTTCCGAGCACTTACTGTTCTGTGTGAGCACACCTTCTCGGCTGTGTGTGCAACCCATCTCGGCCGGGTGTACGCCCCATCTCGGCTGTGTGTGCACCACATTTTGGCCATGTGTACGCCCCATCTCGGCTGTGTGTGCACCCCATCTCAGCATGTGTGCACCCCATTTTGTCCGGCCCGGCTTCTGTACACACTTACAGAAGTTCTCCCCACAGCTGTGAGCACTGACAACGCTGTGTTTCAAGGTTAATTTTTAAAGAGTTGCTGCAACAATCTTTTGTGGTGTTCCAGAAACTAAATGCAGAATTGTTGGGAAAGCTGCCATGTTTGAGAAACACTGTTTCTGTCCTGAAAGCCTTTCACATGGCGTGTTTGATGCTGGAGGAAGGTCCCCGTACCCGATGTTTCACGTGCCTCGCTGGTTTTGCTGGTTCACGTTCTTGCCTCAGCATTCTTCCTTGTCTGATCAGAGCAGCCGGTGAGATTGTTCGTCTGAGAGTTTATCTAAATGTATGAGCCTTGTGTTAGAAACTAAAGGAGAATGATTTTAAACTTGTTGTTTTCTTACCCCGCGAGCTTTTGGGGCTCTGTTTCATCAGGAGATGCATGATGTGAGTTGTGTACAGAACCTAACACGTTCCAATAGCTGTATTGAAAAGCATAAAGAACATTAACTTTATAAAGATGATTTTTAATAGCATGTATAGCTTCCTGCATCCTGATTCTGGGCCCTACCCCTGAACTGTGCCTCAGTCCCAGACATGGCCTTTGTTCTTGAACTCAGAAATCAGCATTGTGGGTGCATGTGCACATGTGCGTGTGGGTGTGCGTCCAGGTGTGTGTCCAGTTGTGCGTCCAGGTGTGCGTCCAGGTGTGCTGTGTGTGTGTGGTGTATGATCAGTCCAGTGCTGGTGTATAAGCTGGCCACAGGAAGACATCGGGTAGCCTTTTTATCTCTCCCTGCCTTATCTTGAGACAGTCTCTCACTGAACCTGGAGCCAGACAGGGGACTAGTAAGCTCAATGATCCTCCTGGTCCCCTGCCCCCCCAGCACTGGGGTTGTGGGTGCACTTGACCATGCCCAGCTTTTTATATAGGTGCTGGGGATTTGAACTGAGGTCCCCATGCTTCCCAACCTTGTACGACTGTATTCCAATAAAACTTTATTTATATAAACAGGCTATACTTTGTTAGCCCCTGCTCTAACTAAAGTCACTGTCTCAACTGCATTTTAATCCTTAGATTGGATTTCTATTTTGAGCTACTCCCAAAATAGCCACTGTGGTGAAATTCATTCAGGAATACCAGGAAATAAACTCTGCTCTTGTGTAATGCATGCTTAGATGCTGCAGGAACACCCCATCCCTTTTCTGAACTTACGCAAGTGTGACTAGCTAGGGCCTTAGCAGTCACTCTGTCCGACTCTGGCAGGCATGTGCTCTGTGACCCTCGAGTTAAGGAATGGCATCTGTAAAACAGAGATAGCGGTGATGCCTATCCAATAGAATCGCTGAAATCGGTGCCTGGGCACCTAATCCTCGAGACGTGGTAGCTTTCGTTCTGGCTGCCATTGTGAATAGTTTTGATGTTACTTTTGTGCCTCTTCCTCCTAAATGCAAACCAATCCAGGTGCTGGAACAGAGGAGGGTCCACTTGACAGTGATCCACAGCGGATGGCTGTGGCACCCGCATGGAGACCACTGCAGTCTAGGAGAAGGTCCACAGGATCTGTACCCAGGGACTTGGTACTCAGTGACACATGGCAGCCCCGCCCACCCCTGGGGCCAGGGAGAGAAGAGAAATAAGCAAATGATTGCTTACCTGCAGTATTTTGGAAGTTGTAGAACAGCATTTCCAGATGGTCATCTCTTACATCACAAGCTGCACTTGTCATTGTAGACAGTGACTCGTGCAGACTGTGAGATACATGCGTGCGCAGAGGGGAGGAGAGGTGACCCATGCACAGGGAGACCTGGAAGCATCCAGGGTCATCTCAGGATGGGTAGGTGAGCTTCACCTGCAGCAAAGACAAGTGCATTTGCTAGTTGAGAAGCAACTAGACTTATCTGTGTTGTGGAAAAATATAGGTGTGTGTCCTTCCATGAAAAGGGGGATTGGAGCCCTGTTTCAGGGTCCTTGAGTGTGAAGCTGCCCCCTTTGTCTTCATCGTATCCTCGGTTTTCCTTTCCCATCCAGGTTTGTGTGGCTCTGGAGAAAACGGGCAGTTCCAAACTCAGGACAGGGTTTCCTGTGTCCCGGTACTAACTCACCTGCTCCCCTCCGTGTAAGAAATTCCCCTAGGCTATAACCTCCAGGCTAACTCACAGCTCCAGGTGGGCCTCTCTGTCCCCTGTGGCTTTCTGTTCTTACCTGGGGAGACTACCCTCCCTGTCCATCCGTCCGTCCATGGGGGGAAATGAACTTCTACCTCTTCTCCCCCCCACAGTGTGAAAATTTGCAAGAATGCAACAGCTATATGAAACGCCTGTCAGCCCTGGAGAGATGATGGCAGCTGAAAACAGGAAAGCTTGTGGCTGACTGAGCCAGCTTTGGCTTTTGCCTGTCAGCGGCAGGAATAGCAAGGTCAGGGAAGACTATATTGGTGACCTCGAGTTTTAGTGTAATCTAACATGCCTGTGGTATTGAATCTCTAAATATCAAAAGACAAGGCTGGCTCGTGCCCACAGTTGAGGAGAATGGTGTTCTGTCTGTCCAACAGTGGCAGTCCGTGATTGCAGGACAGCAGGGGAGATGTTAGCAGGACTGGGGTTCCTTGTTCGGCTTCTGTATCCATTGGTGCTCTAGAGGTCTCCTGGATCTCCAGAGCCAGGCCGCACTGTCCTTTGCATTTTTAGCAGTTGGGTCCCAAGCACCATCTAGGCTGGACCAGGCAGGGCTGGCTTCCCTTGTGGCTGTGTGGGTGAGGCCTTTCATAAATTTTTTTCAACTGATTAAAAATGTCATGTTTACATGATCTCATAAATTATCTCCAAAAGAGGAAGAAGTGATTCATTTTGGAAATAAATTATAATCCATTAATAGCACAGCCTAAGAGGGCAGCTGAGCTGGTAAAGCGGGCTCTAGAGGGAAGGGCATGGGTCCAAGAGGGCAGCTCAGCTGGGAAGGCTCCTGACCCGGTAGCAGGAGGGTGTGGGTTCCGTCTCTAGAATCAGCTTAGACAGCTGAGCCATGCTAGCACATACGTGTATTCTCAGCACTAGGCGGCACTCCTTGGCTAGTCTGTATAGCCTAGCCAGTACTCTGTAGGTCCAGAACACAAGTGAATAGACAGATGATAGACACACAGATAGACAGACAGACAAAAGTTCCAAAGACAATAAACTCACTCGGTTTTCTTAGATTTACTAGGTACAGATGGAATCTTTCTTTACTGTAGGCAGATGGCACATGCTGTGTTTGTGTGATGTGCTTGACCCAAGACTGGATCACATTTGGAGGCAATCCGATTCAGAAGTGTACTCACATCTGTCTCTGGCCCCACTGTGAAGCCTTTTCTGATCCTCTGCCCCACATTGCCAGGTCGCCTGATGTCCTTGTATGTAAATTCCCGGGGCAAATGTTTGCCTACTCGTTATTTAACTAATAACTTGTTCTATGATAGGTCATTTGTTCCTGTCTAGGTATATTGCTTTCTTATTTCATTTTGAAGAAATATTTGTTTTCTTCTTTTTTTACACATTCTACAGAGGTTGCTATTTTGTTTCTTCTGTATTTGACTGAATTCCTTAGCTACAGTTAAGCATAAGTGAAAACTGTTTCACTGTTCCGGAATGCAAACTTTCTCTTACCTTCACTCCTTAGGTGTTTTTAAAAGCCTAGTGGCCTCCTGGGCCTTTAATGTCCTTTCTTTTCTTACTTTCTCACTGCTGGGGCTCAAACTTAGACCCATGAGGGTGCTCGGCAAGTGCTCCAGTGACCTACATTCCCAGCTTCCTCTCTGCTGCCTTGCCTTTTTAGATAGGGTCCACTGGATAGCCCAGGCTGGTCCTACCTTCAACTCCCCGGCTCAGACTTCGGATTATAGGCATAACTACCATACCCAGACTTTTTTGTTTTGCTTATCTTTGAGACAAGGTCACACTTGCTGCAGCCCTAGCTGGCCTGGAAGTCACCAAGTAGACCAGGCTGACCTTGAGCTTGTTTGATCTTCCTGCCTCAGTCTCCCCATAACACTAACTACAACACACACCACAACCAGCCAGTTCAGGCACCGCGTGACTGACTTGCTGAAAGCACACGTTTCGGTGGCTTTTAAATTTTTCACAGGTGCGCAGGCAGCGATCACCAAAGTCACCATTTGGACCACATTTACCATCCCAAAGAGAATCTCCTTTTCTCCTCCCCAGCTCCCTGGTCAGTCCACTTCTGTTTCTATAGAGTTCCCTCTGCTGGATGTTTTGTCTGAATTGAATCATAGAATGTGTGATCTTTTGCGATGGACTCTTTCACTTAGCATGACTGTATGGTAACGTGTTGGTATAGCATTCCTCGTTCTGGGATAAAGTATGTGCAGTCAGCCCTTTTATCCTTGAGTTCCTCGACTGTGGATTTAGGGAGTGGAGAGATGGCTCAGCAGTTAGGAACACTTGCTGCTCCTTCAGAGGACCTGCATTCAGGTACCTAAGCCATTAGTCGGCTCACAACTGCTGTCATTACTATCAGGGGATCCAGCACCCTCCTGGCCTCTGTGGGGACTGGCACGCAAGAACATGGTGCACATATACACATGCAGATAAAACGCTCGTACACACAAAGTAAAATAAATAAATCTTTTTTTTAAAAAAAAAGGTGGACAGTGCGTGAGGCATAATACTTACGGTTGTCCCTCTGGCATCTAGTCACATATGTGCATGCACATACGTTCCTCATACATGTGTGTATCCGCGCAGTCATGACCCCATGCAAAGATGTACCGTTCCGGAATGTCTTTAAAGATAAACTCACACGGAGACCTGTTGTCTGTAGGACTAGTTCCTTCTCTAGTGCAGTCTGGTCCTTCCCCACCCTTTCTCCTCGGCGGTCTCCCTGCACTTACACCTGCTTTGTTTTTCGTATGTGTCTTGCCTTGTGACCAGCCACAGGTACGGCCAGTTTTGCAGGAAGGGGGCTGTCGATTTTCAAAGAGCATCCGCGGCTGGCGCTTTCAGTCATTTCTGCAGAAGGTGCCACCGCTTCTGGTGTGCTGGGGTCAGGTGGCCGCTGGCCTTCCCATGGTGGGTGACTGCCTCGTTTTGAGTGTTGTCGTTTGATCGCACAGAGGTCCACACTCGGCCTCTTCTTTTGAACCCCAAACCATTCCGCCCTGAATGTTATGTCCCTGCTCAGCCTGGGTCTCTTCCCTGCATCTCGTCTCTGCCCCATGTGAAAACTAGACCATGGCAGGTGGGGTTTTTTTTGCCCACTCCTTTGTTTGGGCTCCTCTTTCCACTACAGCCTCTTCGGCCCTTGTGACACCAAACTGGTGCAAGTCCATGTGGTGCCCAAGGCTCTTTTTTTTTTCTTTCTTGTCATGACAGGATTTCTTTTTTTTTTTAATTACAAACTTTTTTTTTATTAGCTCAGTCTTATTGTTAAGTAGCTCTTACAACTTAAATTAACCCATTTTTATCAGTCTATTTTTTACCACAAGGCTTGTGACTTGTTACCTCACAACTTGCTTCCCTGGCAGCTGCTTGCATCTCTCAGACTCCACTTTCTTTCTCCCCATGTCTCTGTTTGGACTTTCTACCTGGCTCCATTCTGTCTGGCTATTGGCCAAATCAGCTGTTTTTTTTTTTTAATTAACCAAGGCAATAAAACATATTCACAGCATACAGAGGGGCATCATGACAGGATTTCTCTGTGTACAGTCCTAGCTGTCCTAGCTTTTACTCTGTAGACCCAGCTGACCTTGAACTCACTGAAATCCACCTGCCTCTGCCTCCTGAGGGCTGGGATTACAGGTGTGTGTCATTGCCCCCCCCCCAACATTTCTTCCATCCCTTCCTCCTCCTTGGAAGGGTAGGTACATCATTTAGGACTGAGCACCCAACAATCTCTTATCCTTAGCTATTTAACCAGTTATGACTTTATATTAACTGCTGCTCATTGATAGAAGGACCAAAGCAGAGGACAGCACTAATTGTTTAAAATTATCTAGAAGGCAGTTTGACAGCCTGACCACTTAGACTTACTTAGTGGTAGTAGCCACCCCCACCCCATACCCACCCCCAGGGCCTTTGACCTCCCCAGCCTTGGACCTTTGCATTCATGCGTCAGGCATGAAATTCCCTCCTGAGAGCATAGCAGTAATGCCACTAACGACCCGTAGGTTCATCTGGATGAGTAAGACCATTCTTGTCTTTCTGTTTGTGTTTGCTGCAGTGCAGACTTAGACTCTCTGTTGTATTATGTGTGTGTGTGTGTGCCACCTGTGTGTGTATGTTCTTTCTCCAGAGTGTGCATGTGGAGGCCAGAAGTTGACTTCGAGTAACTTCTATTGCCCTCCCATTACTTGTTCATTTATGAAAGGGGCATACCTGTAGGTGGAATGCGTTCTCTGCTGTGTGTGTTCGCTGGATCAAATCCCGGTGCAAGCACCTTACTTACTGGGCCAACTCAGGGATGCACCACCGCCTTATTTATGAGACAAGACCTCCAACTGAAGCTGGCTTTGGACTAGACAGGCTAGCTACTGAGTTCCTAAGATCTGCCTGTGTACGAAGCTCAGCATCAGGGTTCACAGAAGTGTCACTGTGCCCAGCTTTTACAGGGGTGTATCTTTGTCCACGGACCATCTTTCCCAGTCAGTGGTGACACCCATGGCACCCTTCCAAACGTCAGAAACCTTAAGGACAAAATTTAGCCCCCACTTGTGACTCTTCCACGAGCCCGAATGACAAAAATCTTGTCCGTAGAAGGTGTTTCATAATAGTGCAGTTAAGTGACTTCGCTGGGGCTGCAATTGCCTGGAGTTAGAAAGGCTTCTTCCAAAAATCCAGTCTATTTGTTCCCATCAAAACCTGGCTGTTAGAGCCCCGCAGGCAGTCTTTGTTGCGTGCAGCAGGGCTGGGAGAACTGGTTACCAGTGAGGACTAGCCAGCTTTAGGCAGGCTTTGAAAAGCAAAATGCTTCTTGTCCAGCCTCCAGCTGTGACATCTTTGAAAGTTAAATTCACCAGAAAAGGAAGTTGCCACTGAAAAGAGAAGCACCAATGGAAAGCCTGGGCTACCCCCTCGTGACCACCGTAGGCGGGTTGCCCAGGGCGACAATCGGCCTATAGAGCCCCCTTCCCCTGGTTAAATTACTGGGAAGGGGCCGAGGCACAATGGCTGTGGGAGTCTGCCGAAAGCCGCAGCTCCCAGCGTCCCTCACTCCCCTCGCAGCACTGTATCGAATCCTAGAACCACACCACACTAATTAGCCCGGAGTGGAAAGGGTTGTCATGGTGACCGGGCACTTTTTTTTAAAGCCCAGGAATGGTGTTCATTATTGTTCCAAGTCTTTAGCTGTGGGGAAAAGGTCAGGGTGGCAGTCGTTTTCCGTATGAAGTTTGGCCCGAGAGCCTAGCAGAAGGTGGAATGTTCCTCGGAGACGCAGGAAGATGGTGAGTGCCGATCCGGCTTCAGAGGGGCGGCCCCTGGAGGCCTATCTTTTCGAGTGCTCTAATAACGTGGGTGCCAGGCTAAGGAATTATGTGGAGGAAGGAGAAGGTGACAGGGCCAGAATGTGGGTCAGGGACAGCGATAACTGGAGGAGGAGTGCTAATTCTCACTTCTTGGAACCTCAGATGACGCCAGTTAAAAGTTTCTCCGCTTCCACTGAATTTATTAACAAAATTGAAGGTGTCTGATAGTCTGTAAATACTTCACTCTGTACATGCACTCTGTACTATTCTTCATAGATCATTGCTGCTCAGGTTTTTGTTTCTAAATCTGTCAAGCTAGAAGCGTCACAGCCAAATGCTTCCAGCGCAGCTACTTACCCTCACACTCCCAACTTTAACCCAGAGCTAAAGTGTGTCACGGGGATTTGAATTTCAGAGCCTTTTGCTTTTCTTCCTTTTCTAAGGAGAGTTCAAACGCAGAGACTAAAAATCCGAGTCGCCGGTCCCTGGCCGCTTGCCCTAATTTGTTGGCTACACTCTGTTAGAATACTGCTAAGTAAAGACAACCTGACCACAGTGTTTGTGTAAGGCATTCTTGAGAGGAGTCTGCCTGCTGGAGATGGGGGCGGCTGTTCCGTCAGAGGGATTTGCAGTGTGTGTGTGTGTGTGTGTGTGTGTGTGTGTGTGTGTGTGTGTGTGTGTGCGCGCGTGCGCTGTTGTCGTCATTTTAATTTTAGTTTTTGAAGCTGCAGAATAACCTGGCTTTAAGCCTACTTTTGTGTTCATGACTAATTGTGTTTTGTTTTGTTTTTTTAAGGGTTAGAGAGGAAACTACTTTGTGTTTTTTGGCCTTTTCCACAGTATGGCTGGTTTTGGTTCTTTTATTAGACTTCTATAGGATAACAGCATACAAGTTAATTAAAGGGACTAGGGGCCTGGGTTAGAAGAATGGATCACCGTCCAAAAAGCTGCAAGTGGGAAGTGACCCGCTTTGCTTTCCCCTGAAAAAACGATTGTTCCAGCGGCAGAGCCAGCTGGCAGCTGTGCAGACGGGAGAGCAGACACCCGAGGAGGTGCCTTGGCTTGGCTTCCTGTCTCATCTCTGTGTCCTTGGGATCACTCTGGGGGAACTCGCAGTCAGTGAGGTATTGGCCTTGTCGCGCGCGCGCGTGAGTGTGTATGTGTGTGAGAGAGAATCTCCGTCCTGTGTGTTCCTTATTGATTCCTGTATTTTTTTCAGCTAAGAAAATATCTCTCGCTATCCTTAAATAGAAGTTTAACAAAGAGAGCTATATTCAGAACTGTATTTACATAACGCCGTGGACTTTAAAAACGGTGACAAGTCAACTTTGAGGTGTATTTGTGACATGATCAAGTGTTTGAACATGGATATTGATATTTTAAGGGATCGATGGTATCGTTCAAGATGTATTAACGGTATGGTAGTTATGTTAAACTGTCATATATATGCTTAACGTTTTACTAATGAGATTAAATTGGCAAAGGTATGAGGGGACAGTAAAGAGGCTGGTGGGCGCAGCAGGCTTGGCTGGGACTGGGGAAGTTGGTGATGAATCCACAGGCATTCATTTTCTGTTGTGTATTTTGTGTCGGTTCAAAATTACAGTGTGTATATGCACACGGAACAGCAGTGAGGGTGGCCTTGTGAGCGCTGTGTCATCTAACGATCCCATGTCATCCCATTGTTCACGGTTTAGATGCCAGACCAGTTTGATCAGGCGGTGGTGTTAAACCAGCTGCGCTACTCTGGGATGCTGGAGACCGTGAGGATTCGAAAAGCAGGATATGCTGTCCGGAGACCCTTTCAGGATTTTTACAAAAGGCAAGAAGGAGCTAAATGGAGCCTCCCTTTCCTCTCACCCGCCCCACCTCTGTCTCCAGAAGGGGTAGGAGAGAGCAGAAGGTAACACCATGCGCCCTCTCTGGCAGATACAAAGTGCTGATGCGGAGCCTGGCCCTGCCTGAGGACATCCGAGGGAAGTGCACTGTGCTACTGCAGCTCCACGATGCCTCCAACAGCGAGTGGCAACTGGGGAAGACCAAGGTAGAATGGCGGGAAACTGCCACACCTGCCCTGGGGACTGGTGATGTCCATAAGGTGTAGCGTTCCCAGACGCTGCTCGGTGGTTGTTATTAACATCCTGATGTGGGGTGTGCGTGCGTGTGTGCGTGCGCACATACCAGGCAGTCAGGAATGCTGATTAAATGAGACCCTTGCGTTGTGAATCTGCAAGGCAACTCCCTGCACCTCAGAAGCGAAGCCCCAAGGTCTTCCAGCTTGAATTTGAATGCCATGTGTGTGTCATCTTAGCCAGCACAGCAACTATTGTGTGGGAGACCAGCAGAGAGCATGAAACCCTTTGGGTTGCCAAAACCTCAGCCAAGAACAAGAAAAGCAAACCCCACATTCTGCCTTGCTGCTGGAGCAGAGGTCCTTAACCCCTTATTCCAGATGAGAGCTGGTACCTTTACTGAGAGAAAGCCCTCATGTCTGCATCTTTTCAAAACTGAGAGATACTAATGCTAAAAGACCCATATGAGATGCAGTTAACTTGACCAGCATTAGATGAACGAGACCCTTAACCAAAATGAGCCTGGAGGGAAGGACCTGTAGTTTTTTATTCATTTCTGAACCTGGTGTGTGTGTAACCCCTGAACCAATACGCTTCGTTTCCAACTTCAAACTTGGTAATCAGAATTACCGGGGGGTGGGGGAGGAGGGGGCTCGAACTGAACTCAGAACCTCATCCATACTGTCTACTAGGCTCTCATTGCCACTAAACTATGTTCCCAGATCCCAGAATTTCTTCCTCACCCTCCTTTAAAAAAAAAAAAAAATTTATGCCAAGCAGTGGTGGCTCACGCCTTTAATCCCAGCACTTGGGAGGCAGAAGCAGGCGGATCTCTGTGAGTTTGAGGCCAGCCTGGTCTACAAGAGCTAGTTCCAGGACAGGCTCCAAATCCTGTCTCTAAAAAAAAATTACTTTGTTTTTAGTTATGTTTATGGGAGTATGCCTATGAGCACAAGTGCCCATGGAGGCCAGAAGATGTGGGATCCTCTGGGACTGGGAGTTATGGGTAATTGTGATCCACCTGATCACATTGGAAGAACAGCAAGCGTTCTTAACCGCTGGGCCATCTCTCCAGTGCCCCGAGATGCTTTCTTGGTATCAGTACTTTTCTGTACGTGTAAACTTTTGAAGCCAAGATACTCTGGTGGCAGTTGCTTAGCAGGCATGGAGAGAAGGTGGCTTCCCACAAGATAGCAGAATTATAATGTTTCAGGACTCTCCTGAATTCACTACTCGGTGTCTCCTCCTTCTGTGCCGATCTCTGTGTCTCTTGTCACTCAGATTCAGTCTAGGACCAATGCAGGTCTGTGAGCTAGTAAGTGTGCCCTGGCGACAATGACCTAAGCAAGACATTAGGAACTTTGGTGGCCATCTGACCATCCCTTCATGCCTGTTGACTGTAGTAATAACAACAGAAGGTGGGACTTGACTTTCTGTCTGCCCCTTTTTGTTTTTCTTCTCATATACCCTTATTGGATTTTAGAATGTATTGGTCTGTGGCAGGTGAGCCGTGTAAAATGCCCTGTCCTGAAAAGCCCTATTGTGGGAGTTTGCAACAGATGGCAGTAAAGGAACGGGTGCTGTCCCCAGATGTCTCCTTCTGCAACTGTGTTCTTTTCCCCTGACACATGCCTCCCTGTGGGCAGGTCTTCCTTCGGGAATCCTTGGAGCAGAAACTGGAGAAAAGGCGGGAAGAGGAGATTAACCGTGCAGCCATGGTGATCCGAGCGCACATCTTGGGCTACTTGGCGCGGTAAGAACCCCACCCATGGGAGGGGCGTGAAGAACCCCACCCATGGGAGGGGCATGAAGCTCTAGAAGGGCTGCAACCCAGTGGAGTGGTTTGTGGGCGGGGAGAGGTACCCGACATCAGATAAGTGGCCGCAGCAACAACCCAGTAAGCCTGACCTGGGTAGAGCGCACTTAGAAGCCTCACACTTGGCTCTGTGGCATATCCTGAAACCCTTGGGGTGTGGCAGTGTCCTTTGGCACTGCTACCTGAGGGTGTCTCTTATTGCATTTCAGATTCTGGAGTCTTCTTACTGGAATATCTGCCTGGTCTCTACTGATTGACAGGCAGAAACAAAAATACTCCAGAATCCAAATATTTTTTTTAACTGTGTGAAACATCGACCCCTCCCATATTTGTTCAGATATGATTAGCATACATTCTGCCTATGAGCTATATCATCCCTAGCCCCAGAAATCGAAAAATCTCTTGATTTCATTTTATTTTTTTATTTTTTAAAATAGTTATTTATTATGTATACAATATTCTGTCTGCGGGTATGCCTGAAGGCCAGAAGAGGGCACCAGACCTCATTACAGATGGTTGTGAGCCACCATGTGGTTGCTGGGAATTGAACTCAGGACCTTTAGAAGAGCAGGCCATGCTCTTAACCACTGAGCCATCTCTCCAGCCCTTAATTTCATTTTATGTGCATGGGTTTGTTGCTTGTATGTATGTCCTTGTATCATGAGCTGCTGTGTGGGTGCTGGGAATTGAACCCTGGTCCTCTGGAAGGGCAGCCTGTGCTCTTAAGCATTGAACCATTTCTCCAGTGCTTGAATCTAAAATTTTCTAAGCTTCCTATTAGCATTCAAGAAATTGCAGATTTGAGGTTTGGGGATGAAGAATTCTCAACTTGCCTCGCTTTGTCTAGAGACTCTTTCTCTCATTACTTCTTTCATGGCTGTTTAATTTTGCTGTTTTGTGAGAAAATCTTACTGTGAGCCATGGATGGTTTAGAACTCAGTGTCGGTCAGCTTGGCCTCATGCCCAAGTGCTGAAACCACCTGCCTTTAATCCCAGCAGAGGCAGGCGGATCTCTGTGAGTTCAAGGCCAGCCTGGTCTATAGAGCTAGTTCCAGGGACAGCCAGGGCTACACAGAGAGACCCTGTCTCAAAATAACCAAAACCACCACCAACAAAAGCCATGTGCTACCAACTCTGCCTCATGGTCATTTGGTCAGGTGTACTCTGCAGGCCACAGGAAGCCCTTGGCTATTCCATTTCATGTGGTAGCATTTTGTTTTCTTGCCTTCACATGAACAGCAAAACATATGGGATCTTCTTTGGCTGTGTTCACCAGCCTGCGGCAGACTGCTCAAAGTTGGTCTTCGGGTTACTTGTTAATTTAGCAGAGATAATGATAGGTCTAGCTTTCTTTTGTTTATTATCATTCTTTTGTTTCTCTTCTGTTTTGTTTGGGCCTAAACTTCCTCCTCTGCCTGCCAGTCTCCATAATGAGAATCCGGGCCCAAATCTGAGTGATTTCCTTTTGTCTCGTCATAACATAAGCTCATCTGAATAGCCCAGAGCCTCATCTCCTACACGGCCGATCTCATTTGCAGGAAACAATATAGAAAGGTCCTCTGCAGTGTGGTGACGATACAGAAGAACTACAGAGCCTTCCTCATGAGGAAGCGATTTTTACTCTTGAGAAAGGCAGCCATCGTCTTCCAGAAGCAACTCAGAGGACAGCTGGCTCGCCGGGTTTACAGACAGCTGCTGGCTGAGAAGCAGGAGCAGGAGGAAAGGAAGAGGCAGGAGGAAGAGAAGAAGCGAGAGGAAGAAAAAAGGTATGTGCTTGCTTGGGTGAGACATAAGGGGACCTTGGGAATGTCACCCCTCATGGGTGTCAGGAATTCCCAGGGGACTTGGAGAGCTCGTGTGAAACAGTAGTTCTTGACAGCCCAGAAGACTCAGGTCTGTGAACAGTTCTCTTTATACACAGAGTAAGTACACCCATCCGTGTGTGTGTGTGTGTGTGTGTGTGTGTGTGTGTGTGTGTATGTGTGTGTGTGTGTGTGCGTGCGCGTGTGCGCATTGGTGCGTATGCAACACACAAACAAGCATACATGTAGGTGCGTGATGTGGAGGGCAGATGTTGAAGTCAGGGAGCTTCCTCAGTTTCTCTCTGCTACCACTGAACCAGAAGCTTACCAATCTGGAAAGGCTGACTGACCAGCGAGCTCCAAGGGGCTCCTCGTTTCTGTTTCCTCCAACACTGGAATTACAAATATGTACCGCATGCTTGGCTCTTGCATGGGTGCAGAGGATCTGAACAGAGGCCCTCATGCTTGCACAGTGAGGACCTTACAGACTGAGCTGTCTGCTCAGCCCTCTTCCTGTTTTTTAACTGGCAGAGATATTTGGGCTCAGCAGTCAAGTGCTTGCCTAGTATCCAAGCACCGGCACTGCCAAAAAAAAAAAAATTAGTCCCATTGAAAAACAGTTTCGGAGATTTTGGTTTTCACCAGCTGTTTTTCTTTTCTGTTTTTTGTTTAGAGAGCGAGAGAGAGCACAAAGAGAAGCTGAGCTCCTCCGCGCCCAGCAGGTAAGGACCAGGGCTACATCTGGGGCTCTTTATGTACTTCCTTCCTGCGGCAACTCTTGACACTGGGGTTTAGAATGGAAGTCAAGCAGGAGGTAGCGGAATAACAGAGATGCTGGGAAGATGCTGCTGGTACCCGCCCCTCCCAGTGGTGCAGGGCTTAGAGAGTGCTTGAGATTTCAGCGTGAATAGTACGGTCTGTCTGTAGTAAAGTATCGTCCTGGCAGTGCCCTAGGGATGCCATCACATTCTGTGCCGTTTCCAAGGCTTGGTTTCTCCTGAGGCCTCTCTGTGACCTGGTGGCCGCCTCACTGTGTCCTTACACCATGCTTGGTTCTTAACGTGTCTTTCCTGGTGTTTGTTCCACTCTCCACTTTTATAAAGACACCATTCATATTGGATACAGGCTCACCTCATTGACCCCTCGTCATTTTAACTTAATCACCCGATTAAAAGCCCCTGGTCCAACTACAGCCATATCCTGGGTGTTAAGGATAGGACTTCAGCATGTCAGTTGGGTGGGGCTATAGTTGGATGTGTGTAAAGGAAGAAGGTGCTGATTCTAAAACCCATCTTCCCCCCATGTCCAGGAGGAGGAAGCGAGGAGGCAGCAAGAACTTGAAGCCTTGCAGAAGAGCCAGAGGGAAGCGGAGCTGACCCGGGAGCTGGAAAAGCAGAGGGAGAACAAGCAGGTGGAGGAGATCCTCCGTCTGGAGAAGGAAATCGAGGACCTCCAGCGCATGAAAGAGCAGCAGGAGCTGTCCTTGACCGAGGCCTCCCTGCAGAAGCTGCAGCAGCTGCGGGATGAGGAACTGCGGAGGCTGGAGGACGAGGCCTGCCGTGCCGCCCAGGAGTTCCTGGAGTCCCTCAACTTCGACGAGATCGACGAGTGTGTCCGCAACATTGAGCGCTCCCTGTCCGTGGGCAGCGAGATTTCAGGCGAGCTCAATGAACTCGCGGAGACGGCCAGCGGGGAGAAGCCAAACTTCAACTTCAGCCAGCCCTACCCCGAGGAGGAGGTGGACGAAGGTTTCGAGGCTGACGACGATGCCTTCAAGGACTCGCCCAACCCCAGTGAGCATGGCCACTCTGACCAGCGAACCAGCGGCATCCGGACCAGTGACGACTCCTCGGAGGAGGACCCTTACATGAACTACACGGTGGTGCCCACCAGCCCCAGTGCCGACAGCACGGTGCTGCTCGCTCCGTCCGTGCAGGACTCTGCCAGCCTGCACAACTCCTCCAGTGGGGAGTCTACCTACTGTATGCCCCAAAACAACGGGGACCTGCCCTCCCCCGATGGCGACTCCGACTACGAGCAGGACGATTACGAGGACGGGGCCATCACCTCGGGCAGCAGCGTCACTTTCTCCAACTCCTATGGGAGCCAGTGGTCCCCAGACTACAGGTATTCTGTGGGCACCTACAACAGTTCTGGAGCGTACCGGTTCAGCTCGGAAGGGGCCCAGTCCTCGGTGAGTATCTGTCCTCTGGTCACTGAGAGTGGAAGTGCCCCACCATCTACCACACTGGACCCCTAAAGATGTCAGTTGTGTTCTTAGAGAAACTCTTCAACTCCTTTCTCTTTCAAAATGGGGTCAGTGCAGAGCCCAGAACTGACCTTCATCCAAGCCATCTACAGACATACCTGACTTAAGCTGGCCCCAGTGTCCCTTGTATTGAAGAATTTCCTGACCATAACTTAATAGTCCATACTAAACAGTGTATTTCTTATAATCTTGATAAGGGAGGAATGTTCTTTTCATTTTCTGGGTTTTTTATTTACTCTTTTTTAAGTTTTCTTAGGTTTTTTTCTTTTTGTTATGTATTAAATACTGTCTTTACTTTTTCAGACTTGGCCATGTTTTTGGTATAACAACTTAAAGAAGAGTAACTTTGGCATGGCTCGATTAAAATGATACCCTTAAGTATCTCCTCCTGCCCTGTTATTAGAGGCTGGGCTTCTCTGTATAACAGCTCTGGCTGTCCTGGAACTAGCTCTGTAGACCAGGTTGGCCTCAAACTCACAGAGATCTGCCTGTCTCTGCCTCCTGAGTGCTGGGATTAAAGGCGTGCGCCACCACCTCCTGGCTAAACATCTTTTTAGCATGGAGCCTTCAAATTGAGGTCAATTTGTATTGTAGGTATCAGGTCAGCTCACGGCTTGACCCTAAGGGCTGAGTACTCTGTAATTCTGAATTCCTCAGATGGCCCCAAACTGTGATGGCCTGGATAGGGAGTGTCCTCCAGTTATGTTGATATTTAGCCGGCGGGTGTTTTCATCGCTCACCGCTGCCTCTCCCTCTCTGTCTCCTGGTCCAGTTCGAAGACAGCGAAGAGGACTTTGACTCCAGGTTCGACACGGACGACGAGCTGTCCTACCGACGAGACTCTGTGTACAGCTGCGTCACTCTGCCCTATTTCCACAGCTTTCTGTACATGAAAGGTACAGCGCGCAGCCCCCACAGCCTGGGTTGGGGTAAAGCTATGGAGAATCAGTCAGCACAGCCCTTACCCTGGGTCGCGTTGGGGCAGTGTGGCTGCTACTGCCTGATGAATGTGGCCTTGACTCCTCTGAATTGGTTCCGGGTGATAGGTCAGAGTTTGCGACCGTGCAGCGTCCGTTTTTCATCCCACTCTTCACCTGTCTTGTGTCACCTCTTTCTCACTCACACTCAGATGTGAACTCTGTCACTGCTGTGAAGGCCCTGGGACCGAGTTTAATGAAAACTCCGCTCTGTGTCCCTCCTCCACACACACAAGACCTGGAAGGGTGTGTTGACAGCTGTGGGGACACAGCCAGCTCACACCTGCTGCATCATGAGATTTTTGGGCATCTCTTCCAGTTGCTGTTCAATATCAAATGTGCTGCACTTAAATGTTAAGCATCAAAAAACCTGGAGGCACCTACCACTTAGGAATTGTTTTAATTCAGGTCTTAAGTTTGTGCTTGGATCATGTGTGGTGCTGGGTCCTCACACAGAGTCAAGCACAGTCGTCATCGGGATTGGCTGGCAGATTAATAATATAGATGGATTGTTTCTTGTAGGGTCCTAGGCTAGGGGTGGTGGGGAGCGGGGAGTAGAGCACGGGGCCTCGGAATGACAACAGAAGCACTCATCCCTGATTCTGCAAGCCTTGCTCTCTTCCTGATTTCGCTGTCAGCAAGGATTTTGTTATATCCAGCCCTTTTCTTCCCTGCCCGCTCACACATGCACACACAAATTTGTGTGTGTCCGCCTGCCTGCCTTTTCTAAAACATGAGTCCAATGACCATGTTCAGTTATTTCAGTTTTCACTGTGAGCCAAATATCTGCAGAGTGCTCATAAATTTCCTGCCGGGTTTAGCTTGGGGAAGACTTCTGTTGCCTGAAGTCACTGTTTGGAAAGATGAATGCTGGGAAATTCCTAAGACACTTAGCACTCAGGGAGTGCTGACCAAGCAGGAAAGTCTCAAGGACAGGCCCCCTGCGCGCCCGAGTGAGGTGGACACAGCAGGGAGTTTCCTAGGGCCCAATCCTAAACAAAAAATTATAGGAAACTAGCCACACTGAGTAGAGGCCCTGTCCTCTCCAGGGAAGAGCCTCCCTGTTGGTTATCCAATGCCAAGTGGTCACCCTGAAATCATAAATATACAGTCATGTGTTCTGAGCAGAAGAGCAGCTGCAGGGAGGCCCGCACAGCGACTACTATTGACACATTTGACTAAGATTTATCACTTAAAGATAAAGCGACAACAGAACAGCCTTGTGCTGCGGTTTCTTCTGGGCCTGTTTTGAACGATGAAGATTAAAGTCACAAATCAGAACAATCATCATGCTTCATCGTGAGAGTCCTTGGCAGGTTTGCGCGGAGAAACAGCTCTGCCTTGGCTTAGTCACCAGCGGTCTCAGGCAGCTGAGCGGAGAACTTCCAAAGTCTGAGGAGGGAGAGTGGGTATTTTTGTGGGGGGAGGGGCTCTCTCAGCTCTCCATTCACTCCAGGAAAGGGTCTGTTAGATGTGTTTTCTGACTGAAGAGGAATACATTGTTGTTTGGGCCTTAAGTCTCCATGTCATGTGTCCCTTGCTTTGGTCACGGTTTGATCAAAAGAAGATAGTATGAACCGTTTTATAGTGAGAGGTGGGAATAGGTTGTGTTCTCCCATGTGCCATTGTGAAAGACTTCTGAGTGTGGCTAGTCAGATGCCAGTTGCATATCTGTGAGTGAACCTGGCTGCCAAGGTCACCTCACCCTATGAAAGATAGCCGTGTATGTATTCTCCTTATGTTATCTCAGTTCAAGAACGTTTCCCGCCGGGTGTGCTGGTACGTAGTGCTATTTCATTTCCTCTACTCAGAAGGCTGAAGCAGGAGGCCAACATTGGCATCGGAATGAAACCCTATCTCAAAATAAAGACTAAAAAATGAGGTGAGCTGGAGTGGAATATACCAGCTTGCTTAGCATGCATAGGTACCTGGGTTAGACCCCAGCCCCACAGAAGAAGAACGGAAGGAAAGAAGGTAGGCAGACTAGATCCAGTTCCACCTGCCCTTTCTCTCTTTCCTAGTCTGGTGGACGTCCCTCTCCACACCTGCTTGTTTGTGATAGTTTCAGCCTGTTACCTTTCACCTATAATCCATCTTCAGATGATGATATTTTTCTATGAGAAGATACATTGCCCAAAACACAGTATTTTCATAGTCTCTAGATTGAGACTCCATCACGAGTTCTAGAACTGACAATGCTCGCTCCTACATCTGCCAAGTAAGGGGAGATTGATTTCTCTGGGGCACTTCAGAAATCATTCCTGGGCCGATGATCAGTCACGGACTACATTTATGTGGGCTGCTTAAGGAGATTTCTCAGCTAACTGAGGAGGAGCAACATTCTAGGATGTCCCGTCTTTGCTGGATCGTCTTCTGTCCACTGGACAGAAACCAGAAGCCCCTCCTCCACTCTGGAAGGGTCTATGAGTGCCTGGGCATATGTCAGCTGAGGCAAGGCTCAGAGTGGGCTATGTGGGTTTTGTCGCTTGGTTTTATTGACTCCGTAACCCTTTCCCTGCCCCTTCTTGGGGGAACAGGTGGCTTAATGAACTCCTGGAAGCGCCGCTGGTGTGTCCTCAAGGATGAGACCTTCCTGTGGTTCCGCTCCAAGCAGGAGGCCCTCAAGCAAGGCTGGCTACACAAGAAAGGTGGAGGCTCCTCCACGCTGTCCAGGAGGAACTGGAAGCGGCGCTGGTTTGTCCTGCGCCAGTCCAAGCTGATGTACTTTGAAAACGACAGCGAGGAGAAGCTCAAGGGCACTGTGGAAGTCCGGACAGCCAAGTATGTTCCTGTAGCCTGGCTTCTGGATTGTACTGATGAGCATGTGTTTTCATTTTTGAAAGTGTGTGTGTGTGTGTGTGTGTGTGTGTGTGTGTGTGTGTGTGTGTGTTTGCACACACGCTCATGCATGTGTGTATATGGAAACCAACATCAGTGTGGGATGCCATTCCTCAGAAGCTTTCCTTCAGAGATAGTCTGTCATTGGGGCCTGGAGCATTGCTTTGGGCTGGCAGGCCAGCAAGCCCTAGGGATTCTCCTATCTCCACCTCCCCAGTTCTGAGATTGCTAATGTGTGCCAATGCGCTCAGTTCCCAGTCCCCACACCACCACCAACTAGCAAGGAAAAGGAAGCACTGATAAATAGCAAGACGATAGCACAGACACAGAAATACGCTGTCAAGGTGACCACAGGCCATGTGAGGGATCTAAAGGAAAGATAGGCTATGCCTAGGGGTGTAGTGTGGCAGTTCTCTCTGTTCTCATTGGCACATTTTATGTAACCTTTGTGTGTGTCCCCAGCCCACGAGTTCTCTGCAGCAGTGGGCCAGCATAGGTTCTCAGACAGACTTAACAACTCACTTTAGTGGGTTAAATTGTGAAAGAACTAGGAAACGAGGTAATCTGTGAATCATTTATTTTTTTTATTTGAGGTTAAATTACACCCAGATGTTGATTTTCACTTAGAAGATAGACCCTTGAGCATATATATATATACACACACACACACACACACACATATCGACTGGAAATATAATGATGTGTATGCAGAGAAAGTTGGTTTGAATAAAGCCAGTTATAATACACATCTCTAGACTCAGCTCTGGGGAGGCTTAGGTAGGAAAATCGAATTTGAGGCCAGCCTGGACTACTAGAGAGTCTGGGAGCAGCCTGACCTATATGATAAGACCCTATCTCAGTAAACTAGGAAAGAATAAAGCCATGTTGAGGTGATTGGTTGAAAGCCCTCCTGCGGGTCAGCTCGCCCCTTCTATTTCTTCCTCACTCTGGCTGCCAGCCAACAGCTAAATGGAGAGTTGATTGACAGGTACATTTTGAAATGAATCGTTTATCATCTATCCGTGATGTGCTTACTAACTGCTCACCTGTGGTTCCCCTCAGTAGAAGAACTGAGCTGGAATATGAATTCCACACAGCCTTCTTTCCTGCCAATAATCCCTTTTAGAACCAAAGCTTTGGACTGTCAAGGGACTCTTATTATTAAAATTTAATGTGTCTAGAAAATTTGGGGGGCTTAGGGGCAGCTTTTTTTTTGGTTAAATAAATTCTAAGTATTAAAAAAAAATAATTGTTTGGAAGAACCTGTACCCATACTGCTTAAAATCAGGAAACCACAAATATTTGGGAAAGTGGCAAAATGCATGCTCTCAGGGGGGAGTAAGGAATATACCAGGTAGCACATGTCCCGAATCCTCACTGTAAAGGTAGAGGCAGGAGACTTGCCAGTTTGAGGCCAGCCTTGCTGTCTAGTGAGACCCTGTCTCAGTAAAAATACCAATGTGATATAGCTCAGTGGTAGAGTGCTTGTCCAACTGCTCAGGGGCTGGGTGCAATGCCAGAGCTACAGAGAAAGGGGTGGGGGACAAAAAGAAGGTTGATAACATATCTGCCGTAGGAGCTTGGGAGAGGCACCCTCAAGCTGCAGCAGCTGAGATCAAGTAGGGAGAGCACTCACACCATACTAGGCTCCCCTCTGGGTTTCCTCCTATTGTAGATCAGAGATGGGAGCCAGAGGAAGGCTTTTCTAGGCTTTGAGCAGAGTTAGACATTGGATGTCCTCTGTGATAAGAGATCTCTGCAGAGATATCGGGGAAACACCTCACCCTTCTCCCTCCCCACCCCATCCCTAACCCCACTGGAGACCCACTATTAGGAACACAGAGGAGTCTGGTTCCCCCTAGAGGTCGCTAAGAAAAGGCTGGTGACAATGTGCTCTGTTCATCTGGCCTTGTTTTCATTCATGTTTATGATTTCAGTTACCTGTGGTCAAAAGACACCAATTAGAAACATTTCCTATTTAGTGGGAGAGAAATGGAGATGTTTGGGATATAGCATCTGTTCTATTGGTGATTACCCTTGCTGTGTCTAATTTACAAAGCAAGCTTTCCAGTTCAGATGCTTGGGTGGGTTGTATGCCCCTACTCGGGAAATCCAAAATCTAAAGGTCTCCAAACTCTGAATGCCGCTGTGATACCTCGTGTAGAGAATTCCACTCTGACCTCACATGATGAATTACAGTCAGAATTCAGGCGTGTGGAAAACACCATATGACATTGCATTCTGGAAGCTGGAACATAGCACCATAGTATGCCCTCTGCTTAGCGTAAAACAAATGCCTACAGGCTGTGTGTATATGAAACATAAATGCATTCCATGTTTAGAGTCAGGTCCCATTCTGAACTGTAAAACACTTGGTCTCGGGTATTCTGGGCCAGGGACACTCAACACTATCGGGGGCAGGGTGTCCCATAGTGTTTGTGAGGGTTACTACTGTCCGCAGTCTCGGGTACCCCTTAGGAGTCTCAGAAGAATTGCATGAATAGGGGAGTGGGGCGTGGTATGTAATTTCTAAACACTTCCCAGCTTGGTCGTTCTGCAATGCTTGATTTCCACCCGCTGCCTCTGTGTCTTGCAGGGAGATCATAGACAACACAAGCAAAGAGAACGGCATCGACATCATCATGGCTGACAGGACCTTCCATCTCATCGCAGAATCCCCTGAAGATGCCAGGTGAGGGTCGCGGGATGGCCTCCCTCCTCGTTACATCCTCTCCCGAGTTCAGGCACCAGCCCCGTGTGAACTCTGTTTACTCTGTTGCCGTGAAAGGGGTTTTCATTTTCTAGTTAGGTTTTCAATCAGAACAGTTTAGGAGGCATAGGAGATGGAGGTTAGGGTCTCTTCTTTAAGTACGGCAGTTTGGGCTTTTCCAGCTTCAGGTGTCACTAGACAAGACAGAAACCGGAGCTTTTGTTGCTGCTAGCGTCTGGTACAGATGAAACTGGAAGCCCCCACTTTGGACGTTTCTGAGCCTCAGAAGCAAAGAATTTGTCCAGAGATGTAAAGAGCGGTCGGTTGCCTTAGCCATTGTCTGCTGAATGGATGGTGATACGCTGTGGCGTGCAGAGGGTCTGAAAGGCTCTACCTTGAAGGAGTCAGTGAACCACTGTTAACTAACAGTTGCATTGCAGGCAGTATGAGCTCATTTCCTTCTCCGTCAGTTCTGTGGGTGGGTATCATTTATACTGTGCAGACTGAGTGACAGAGAAAAGCGAACACACTATAATAGGATGTGAGCTCGGTTCTGTCAAATGGATGCATTACCCCATCCCTGCATTTGTTCCTGAAGGGGCTTCATTAAATCTCTGGCTGAGGTGAGGGGAAAGTGGAGTCCCCTCTTGGCTGGTGCAAGCTGCCTGTCTTTGGACCTTGAGCTTCCATGCAGGAACACTGAGCATAGGGAGGGGACGAAGCTGGGGAAAAGTGACATTTCTCTTCAGCGATAAAACGCCACATGGTCATGTGTCTAGGACACATTTTGGGGTCTTTGTGGGACTGGAGGATTCTGGTGGAAGAGGTTGTTATCTTCTCTGAGCAGTGCGGGGTGGTACTCTATGGGGAAGACAACAAGGGACTCTGCTCCTGTGTTCAGAGCTTTCTGTTGTGTTCTCAGACCCATCACTCACTGCCTCCTGCCACCCTTGGAGTGTTTTTAAGTTGCCGTAACACCGTGGCAGCTATGTGAAGGGTGCAGACACCAGAAAGTAGTTCTTCCCAAGGGAACAAACTGAAGCCTTAGCTGGACTCATAAATTACAGCACAAACTGGAGAAACAAGCAAACCTGAAATTACAGCCCTAACCTTCTGTCTAACCTTCTGTCTGGGACTCCTAGAGACCACGTGTGGCTCTCTGTGGTCCAGGGACTGCCCACAAGTGCTCAGCCGAATTACAGGCCAGTCATCTGGCAGCTGCTCGCTCTGTTCTGTGCCATTGTGAACCTGCTAAATTTAACATTTGGAATGTTTGAGTCAAAACCTTTTTCCCCTGTCCAGTGGAACACATTTAAAAAAAAAATTCCCTTTACAGATTTTAAATTATACATGATTCATAAGAAATTTTGTGAATTGTAAGAGTGTCAATAGAAATGGAAAGCACCACAGTTTTGTTCTTTGCTATGTGTGCGTGCGTACATGTGTATGTGGTTGATATGGCATACATCCTGAATTACGTATGTTACAGTGTTTGTTTTAGGGGATTTCTTTTTTTTGAGGTTATGGCTGCAAGGTGCCTTCTGGTCAAAGAAGGATACCGCAAGGGCACATGAGGAGGTCTTGCTTTCTACTCTAACGGATTCTCCTTCGGGGATTTTAGGAAGCAGGTTTTAGCTTTTGCTGTAAATGATTTCTACGGCTAGCTTTATGTGGAGATGTTATTTTCCCCCTTAAATATCCCATGCACACCCAGTCTTTCTTCCGTGCTTAGCAGTAGTGTGTGTCTATTACATGTAGGAATAGCCTTGAGAGGAGAAGGGTGCCGTGGCCGCTCCCTCCCACTCCGTGTTTGTGTAATCAGTGCTGTCTGTCTGTCTGTTCGAGGTCATGTTCTCTCTGTATGTCTCAGTTCCCGGTTCTAGCAGGAATTTGGTTCTGCTTGGGTTTCTCTGGAATGGGCATGCCTTCTGCTTTTCATGGTCTTCCTTTCTCTGACCATGGTGAAACTAAAAGGGAGAAGACCCAGTTGGAGTGAAGATGGAAGAATTTTGATCAAAATAGTTTTCTGCTTTTGACTTAGCCCCTGCCTTAATTCCCACCTCCCTTGTGCTTTTATTCACTTAGCTGAAAGTCCTGGCCGGCCATGGAAAGCACTTGATCTGAGGCAGTTTATCCTCCATTGTTGACTTTCTTGATTGGTGTCCTGTAGGACATGAGCCTGGTACTCACTGATGTCTGAGTCTGGTAGGGGGGAGACTTACTGTAACAATACATCCTGCTAAAGGCAGTTTGGGTGATTTCTTAACTTTGCTTGCGATAGTACGTACCTCCACCTGCCTGTGAGAAACAGACAAATTGCAAGCAAAGCTGCTCAGAAGAGATGTCTCGTGGGCAGAAAACGTGGAAAAGCATTGTTTTGCCCCTCTGTGCTTGGCCACCATTGACCATTGCCCTCTCTCTCCACAGCCAGTGGTTCAGCGTGCTTAGTCAGGTCCACTCATCCACAGACCAGGAGATCAGAGAGATGCATGATGAGCAGGCGAACCCCCAGAATGCTGTGGTGAGTGAACACTGACAGGGTGGGGTGTGCAGAGGTGACAAACCCCCAGAATGCTGTGGTTGAGTGTAAACTTACTAGGGCAGGTGGGGTGTCCAGAGGTAGTGAACCCCCAGAATGCCATAGTTGAGTGTATACTTACTGGGGGAGGCGGGGTGTCCAGAGAATTTAATGATGGGAAAAAGTCAGCTTGGACAAGAGGGTGGGACTGGATCTATTTAGGTAATCTTTGTAAGTAAAAGAATAATGGTTACGGAGAAAAACAGGACTATTTAAAATCTTAAATTCTGTTTAAAATCTTACATAGAAAAAGACAAATCACAGGTGAGTTCTGCAACATTCCTCATCCTCTACCTCAATCTTAAAAAAAAAAATCACTATTTTCATGATATTACATAAGCACTGGAAAACTTAAAGAATCAAATTAATTGCAAATAATAGTTTTTGTATTCCAAACACACAGGAAATTATATAAAATCTTTATTTTTAAAAATAAAGATTTCCCCATGAGGAAACAATACATTTTTTAAAGAAATTTTAATTTTTAAACATTTTATAGTGACTTTTAAAAATTAAAGATGAGGTTTTTTGTTTAGCTATGTAAGGTTTTTTACCATACAGTTTGGGGTTTTTTTTTAATGTGTTTATTTTTAGTTGTATTTAAGAGGCTAGTCTGCATGTGTGCTACAGTTGCTGTCAGGACAGAAGAGGGCCTCAGATCCCCGCGGAACTGCAGTTTTCCGAGACTGTGAGCCACCCAGTGTGGTTGCTGGGAAGTAAATTCTCCTCTGCAAGAGTGCCATATTCTTTAATCCCCGGGCCCAGAAAACTTTAAAATCCAAATTTTCTTTGCAGAGTAATTGTTAAATTAGTAAAGGATTGGTAAATTTACACTTGAAAAGTTGATGAGTGTCTTCTGTAAAAACATTTTCCTAACCAGAGGGACTGACAGATGACCGTGTGTTCTGAGGCGCAGACCCATGCCCCATCTAGAGACTGTCGTTCATTAAAGGGTAGCAACTTTTCTTCAAAATTACTGTCATTTTGAAGCTCGCCCGAAAAAAGCAGGCATTTCTTTGCTTTGTGGTCTGAAGAGTTACAGCCTAGGGATGTCGTGTGATGTCATTCAGCTCGGGCTCCTCCCTCACCATCTCCTTTGTTCCTTTCCAGGGCACACTGGATGTGGGGCTGATTGATTCTGTGTGCGCCTCGGACAGCCCTGATAGGTAAGCTCAATACAGACACAGAACATCTGCCCGTCCCCAGAGGCGGCCTTGCTGCTGCTGCCTGTGCCAGGCTCGGTATGAACCCTTAGCAACCCCCTCATGCAATCATCCAGAAGGTGACTTCGGTGGCTAAGGTCAATGAGAAGCCAGATCTTGACATTCCATTTTCAAATGCCAACTGCAGCCCAAGAAGAGCATGGTGTTTATGTGAAAGATCTACTAGTGGTATCTTTTCTTCTTCATGTTTTTTTTTGACACAGGGCCTGGCTGTGTTAGCCTAGGATGGAGTCAAGTTTGGGACAGTTCTCTTGTCTCAGCCTCCCCATTTCTTGGACCACATGTGTGAGCCACCATACCTAACAGTCTTGAAATTCTTATTTTTTTTTAAGATTTTATTTATTATTATGTATATAGTATTCTGTGTCCATGTATGCCTGCAAGCCAAAAGAGGGCACCAGATCTCATTGTAGGTGGTTGTGAGCCACCATGTGGTTGCTGCCAATTGAACTCAGGACCTGGAAGAGCAGCTCCAGTGCTCTTTACTGCTGAGCCATCTCTCCAGCCCAAGTCTTGAAATTCTTACAGCAAGAAAACGACTGTTTAGGAAAATAGTACTCCTGCATATGGAGTCTGTAGTGTTCCTTTCTCTAAAAATTAATGACCTTGATGATTTATTCATGTAAAATAGACATAATAGATGTAAATCCAACCATAAGCCTTGTCCTTGACATTTCTGCTTTCCCTGTTTGACCTTCAAGGCAAACCATCTTTAGGTTGGCTTGGTTGACACCCTGTCTGTTGTTGCCGCTTGTAAATTCCTTTCTTGGTCCTTGGCAGACTTAGTTGTTCTAGGGCCAGAGTCAGAATTAGAACCAACTGCTACCCAGTTAAGATAGCCAGAAAGTAAATATGAGCGTGTTAAAACTTATAAAATCATAGTAAGAAATAATAATAATAGCATCTGCCAGGCAGATTGAGAACTCTGAGGTCTCTGAGACTCTTGGGAGATGAGGATCATTTGTCTCCAGAAGTCAAGCTGCACCACCTACCTTATGCCTGGCTTAGGAATGTTCACACCCATGCTGGCAGCACCAAAGACCCAAAGTTCTTCGTGTTTACTTAAGTTTTACCTTACTAAGCCTGCTTCTTGCTTTTTACAAACCCACCACCCCAGCAAGCCTGGAGGGTGTCTTCATCAGGTTGTCTGCTACTGTGGAGAGACACCACAACTCTTAGGAAGGAAAACATTTAATTGGGTTGGCTCACTTACAGTTCAGTCCATTATCATCATGGCGGTAAGCAAGGCAAGCATGGTGCTAGAGAAGAAACTGAGAGCTCTTACATCTTGACTCACAGACAACAGGAAGTGGTCTGAGACATTGGGCATAGCTTGAGCATATATGAGACCTCAAAGCCCGCCTCCACAGTGACACACTTCCTCCAACAAGCCCATACCTACTTCAACAAAGCCACACTCCTGATAGTGTCACTCACTTTGGGGGCCATTTCTTTCAAACCCACACACAGGGGATGACCCATGCTGAAAACTTGGCATTCTGATATTCTAGCTTTCCCACCTTTCTGAATCCTTCACAGCTATAGTTTTGGGATTTGGTTTGGATTCATTTAGTTTTTTTAAGAAGGGTTTCTCTGTGTATTCTGCCTATCCTGAAACTCACTCTATAGACCAAGCTGGCCTTGAACTCACAGAGATCCAATTGTTTCTGCCTCCTGAGTGCTGCGATTAAAGATGTGCGCCACCCCCGCTACAGCTTTTAGCTGAGGCAGGCAGTCCGTCCGGTTAACCTTTCTTTCATGAACTCTGGTAGTGCTTCGTTACAGTGAACACTGAAGCTCACAAGACAGGAGAATTCATAGTAGGATAGGTAGCTGATGAAATTAGTGTCTGCACAGTCCTGAGAGAGCTGCTGAGCACTGACAGACGGGAGCTGCGGGACAAAGTGAGTTTCCATTATCACTTTATCCCTGACTGGGAAATGAGCCCCTGTTGGGTGGCTTTGAAAACTTGACCCAAGTAGCTTTTTGTGCCAGGCACAACCAAGGGCATAAGATGTTCTCCCGACACCGAGTTGTTAATCCTCCTCCATTACCGCTGTCTGGTATTTCATTCTCAACCCACAGAAATATTATCCAAGGCTATATCTGGAGGCAGGAAGAAATTGGTTTTGGAGATGCATTTTCAAAAAAAAAAAAAAAAAAAAAAAAGATCCCCCATGACCACCTTATTTTGCCTCCCCGGGACTAGTTTGTTCTGGAAAGTCTAAGGGAAGAGATGTTTTCTCTCAGGACTTATCTGGATGAGTGTTTTGCTCCAAGTTTGAAGGTTAATGGTGCATAAAGTAAATGCTACGGAAATATGAGTAAGGGCTGCCTTAATACGAAATATAAATAGCGTGCCAGTGTCTCCCAGGGACCCCTACGCCAGGGGAACGCCCGCGAAGCCTTGGTGCAGACAGCGGTAAAGCCCACACTAGGTCTAAGAGGCTCCGCCCTTTTCTCTTCCCGTCTCGTCTCTCAGGCCCAACTCATTTGTGATCATTACTGCCAACCGGGTGCTGCACTGCAACGCGGACACGCCGGAGGAGATGCACCACTGGATAACGCTGCTGCAGAGGTCCAAGGGCGACACCAGGGTGGAGGGCCAGGAGTTCATCGTGAGAGGTGACTGCCAGCTGTGTTTCCATGTCTTCCTAAGTCAGGGGCTCTCACTAAACCGTCAGTGCAGCTGGAGTAGGTGGCCACTGAGGTCCAGGGAATCCTCCTGTTTAGGATAACAGGTGCTCACCGCTGTACTCAGGCTCTTTACATGGATGCTGGGACTGCAAGCTCAGACTCCCATGCTTGTACAGCAAGCGCTCTGTGTCACAGCCATCTCTAGGATAACAGGTGCACACAGCTATGCCCAGGCTCTTTACATGGATGCTAGGACTGCAAGCTCAGACTCCCATGCTTGTGCAGCAAGCGCTCTGTGTCACAGCCATCTCTAGGATAACAGGTGCACACGGCTATGCCCAGGCTCTTTACATGGATGCTGGGACTGCAAGCTCAGACTCCCATGCTTGTGCAGCAAGCGCTCTGTGTCACAGCCATCTCTAGGATAACAGGTGCACACGGCTATGCCCAGGCTCTTTACATGGATGCTGGGACTGCAAGCTCAGACTCCCGTAGTTGTGCAGCAAGTGCTATGTGACAGAGCCATCTCCTGACTTCAAATACCTTCTCCAAGTTGGTCTGAAAAAATTTGAAGAAAAAAAAAGGCAACTATTATGGCCATTTTCTAGCCAATAGGTAAAACTGAAGCCCTTATTTAATGTTTTACAGATGTAAATGATGGCATGACACTTAGGGTTTTGCCTCACGTTTGTTGCTTCTATGGTCGGGTCACGGGGCGGGGCCTCAAGCATGTCCGTCCCTAAAGCCCTCTGCTGCTATTCTTTACCTCCAGCCCCTCCTGATGGTTTTCTGACAGCCACTTGAACCTTCCCTTCCAGGGTGGCTGCACAAGGAAGTGAAGAACAGTCCGAAGATGTCCTCTCTGAAGCTGAAGAAGCGCTGGTTCGTCCTAACCCACAATTCCCTGGATTACTACAAGAGCTCGGAGAAGAACGCCCTGAAACTGGGCACCCTGGTCCTCAACAGCCTGTGCTCTGTTGTGCCCCCTGACGAGAAGATATTCAAGGAGACAGGTACCTAAGGCCACAGGCTGAAGCATAGCCAGGCTGGAGACACAGGGTGACAAGTCTCAGGAGGCCGGGGCTTGCTCCAGTGTGAAGGGATAAATGTCTACGTAGTGTAGTGTGGATTCTTCCTCTCCAAAAGAAGTTTCTGTTCTTGATCTATGTCCTGAGGCTGGCTGGGGTTGGTTCTGAATGCTTTTTATTTGAAGCTATAGCGAAGACAGTTTGTTGGGGGGCACAATGCAGAAAGATACTGGTAAGAGCAATATACATATAGGCTTTCCAAATCATTGTATTTTAGCCTAGTGCATAAGAAACAGCTAAGTAGGCAGATTTGTTTTGGTTCTTCCCCTAATTTGTGGCACTGTAAGAGTTTGATTTCTGTCTCTAGTTATGATTTGGGGCTTTTTAAAATACAGTTGCTCCGTCTTTGTCGGATGTGGGCAGTAGCACGAATCTTGTCTGGGCATACAGTATCTAGCAGCGCTCTTTGCTAGGGGGCAGGCTGAAGCAGGGGCTGGAAGGAATGTTAGGATGAGCTGTACATCTGACTTTTGTGCCAGTCCCAAGAGCAGGGCATTAGCCTGCACCCACTCTTTTTCTGAGAGAGTCCGCTTTTGTTAAAGTATTTAATTCTGGACTTTTTGTTTTAGTATTTGTCTCCTCTTGACTACAAACTCCACCGGGCCAGGGACACTTGTTTTCTGTCTGTCACTGTATGCCTAGTGCCAGACACAGTAAGTGTAGAACGCCAGTGTTTACTGAGTTAAACCACTGACTAAGACTTCGCTTCTTGTGTTGCTGACCGGGGCTCCAATACAACCTTGGTTGGGATTTAAACCTTGGTCCCAGAGGGTGACGTTGACATATGTGTGCTGCACTGCATTGCAGGCTACTGGAATGTCACCGTGTATGGGCGCAAACACTGTTACCGGCTCTACACCAAACTACTCAATGAGGCCACTCGGTGGTCCAGTGCCATTCAAAATGTGACTGATACCAAGGCTCCAATCGACACCCCCACCCAGCAGCTGATCCAAGATATTAAGGTGAGAAGAGAAGCCCAAGAGCTCCTTGTGAAGTCTTCCCTTGGCAGAAAAGACCACAGGATTTCACCAGTTCAGTTCTCGCTCATGCTTGCATATTTTTCAGTTTAGAGTCTCAGTGAGATTCTCAGTGAGATTTTACATTAAAAATGTTTGTCTCTATAAAAGTGTTAGAATTTGGCACTCTATATATAGACAGAAGGTTGTGTGTGAACTGGTTAGGGACCATCCGAACCATCCCAGGGTCACCTCAGCCCCAGTTGGGGATCTCTTAGAAGCGACAGTAATTCACTTCTCAGTGCTCAGTCCTAGGCCACAAAAGTCAATACACAAAGAGCCCAGAGCGGAGGGCTGGCGATATGGCTCAGCCATAGAGTGCTTGTTGGTGTGTACAGGGCCCTGGCCAATCTCTGAAAACAAAGAGCCCAGATTGATCCAGAGCACACAGGATCCCTGGGTGGCTACCTTGAAATAGCCAGAAACAACAAATCTCATTGATTTCATTAAATTGCTATTCGCTGCTTGTAGGCTTAGTTGTTCAGTAAACATACGCTGTTTGAAAGAACCAATGCTTAACCAGCTGCCACCAACCTTGCTCACGGTCCTGGATTCGCGTTGGCTGGGAATGATTAACACTAGATTTCTCTTCTCGGGAAGTCGGTCCTGTGTGCGGGCGCATGGTAGGATCTGCTGAGTGTGAGCTCCCACAGTCAGCCCCTTGCTTTCATTAAATGGCAGCTTTGCGTTCCAGGAGAACTGCCTGAACTCCGACGTGGTGGAGCAGATTTACAAGCGGAACCCGATCCTTCGATACACGCATCACCCCCTGCACTCGCCGCTCCTGCCTCTCCCCTACGGGGACATAAATCTCAACTGTGAGTTCAGGAAGCCATTAGGATCCTCAGGGCCTGTGGTTTGGTTTTTCCTGTCAACTTCAGCTCTTAACACAGAAGCGTTGCTTATGCGGAGTTCCTAGGTCATCATAGGCAGGAAAGAGTCAGTAAAATAGACTGAAGTCAAGATTCAAAGGGACATCAGAGAATGCTAGCACTCTCCATGAGTTCAGAGTATATAGTACCGCTTTACAGTGGTGTGAAGCTGGACCCATTCAGCCCTCCCTGTATTACATCCCTTCTATCTTTACTTCTCAATACAGTGTCCAGTTATTTGTGTGTGTTCATTCCTTCACCCTGAAATGGCTTTGTAGCACGATGCTGCTCAGCAGCGGCCTGTGCGATACACGAGGCAAAAGCTCTGGGATTTAGAGTTTGTGGTGTTTGTTGCATTCAATGCATTTCTGACTTGCCATGATTTAAGCTATAATGGATTAAATCAAGGTCAAGAGGTCCTAGACAGTATTGCGCTCTAAGTGAGGAAGCTGCCCAGCTGGAGTTCAAGTCAGCATTTCGTGTGCTCAAGTTTCAGCTGCACAACAGAGCAGGGCAGTCCCCTCACCGCTTCCCCCCCCCGCCCCCCGCTTTGCTCAGCTGATTCGAATACATGGGGAATAGGGTGGACACTGCACTAGGAAGGGCTGTTTGCCCCCCACATCACTCCTTCCTTTTTTGTACTTCCAACCTTTTGAGCGATGGCTGTTGATTTTCTTTTTCTAGTGCTCAAAGACAAAGGCTACACAACCCTCCAGGATGAAGCTATCAAGATATTCAATTCACTCCAGCAACTGGAGTCCATGTCCGACCCCATCCCCATCATCCAGGGCATCCTGCAGACAGGCCACGACCTGCGGCCTCTGCGGGATGAACTGTACTGTCAGCTCATCAAGCAGACCAATAAGGTGCCCCACCCTGGCAGTGTGGGCAACCTGTACAGCTGGCAGATTCTGACGTGCCTCAGCTGTACCTTCCTGCCGAGCCGAGGAATCCTCAAGTACCTCAAGTTCCACCTGAAAAGGTAAGGAAGGCACGGGGGGGGGGGGGGGGGGGGGGGGGGGGGGGGGGGGGGAATACTCTGAAAGAAGCTGGGCAGAAGCTTGTGCCATAACGGGCTGGATTCCAGCACTGAACACTGCATCAGGGGCCTCCAGCCAGACCCACAGGCCCTTATAGAAGCTAGTATGGCTTAGGTGCCCCTTCTCCCTTTAAGCCGTACAAAACTGTATAGGGATCCAAACAACTATTGGTGCAGCACTCTGATACATTCACATTAGGTGCATCTGGTTGCTACTACTCTAAATATAGAAAACCCCAACTTGGATATTTTATATATATATATAAACTTAGTTGTTAATGGGTTTTCTTCTGAGGTTGATAGCCTGAGGTTATGGAAACATTTAGTTAACAAAATGATTACCTGGGTGGATCTCAGTAGCCCTGGACCTGCATCTCATTGCTTCCTGTATGGCAAAAGCAGTTAAAATCTCATTTTACTTAACTCAGGCAAACACACTGCTTAAAGCTGGACAAGCTAGCTCATTCTAGTAAGCTCATCACTTAGAAGGCTGAGGCAGGAGGAACAAGAGATCAAGGCCGGCCTGGGCTACAGAGTGAACCAACCCCTAGCTCAACAAAACAAAAGGCAAGGGTACCTGGTAGCACACATCTTTAATCCTGGCACTGCCGGAGCCAGAGACAGGTGGGCCTCTTGAGTTCGAGGCCATGGTCTTTGTTGTTGTTGTTGTTAAAGGCGGTGTAAACATTTCCTGTCTTAGCGGTGCTGGTGCAGCGGAGAGACCTGGCAGCAGCCCACTCACAAACAGCCATTCTTTCTGCTGTTTGAAGTAAACTCAGTCAGGGAAAGCTGGACCTTAAAAGACACCGATGATTGCTTGCAGTGCACCGCGCCCCTGTGTCTGCCTTCGGTGCGCTAGACCTCAGTTCGCGAGCTTCGGGCAAGGGGCCTGGAGGTTGAACATACAGACGCAGAGACAGACCGACACACGGACCTTTTAACACTGATACAGAAAGCCCCAAGAATGCCCCCTTTATTGTGTTCAGGGGCAGATTATATAGAGATAGCCACGCCCCAGCCAAACCCACCAGAAACCACTCTCCTGCCTTCAGGAACTCCTGAGGGTCTCGTGCTCAGAGCAGCTGTAGGCACTCAGATCAGGGGAAAACAAGTTGTTTACAAGAAATTCAGGATCTGGGTCTCACTGCTGCCAACATCTCCCCCCTAAATTTTTTATAAAGCAGAAGACCCTCCTGTCCACACAGCCTTTTGGTCTCTCCTGCACCTAGATTCACTTTGGCCAGTACTCTATTGAACCTATACTCAGGAGAGAGTGACCGCATCTCCTCAGGAGAATACTGGCTTTTAGGGAACACAAGAGAGCAACTTAAGCCTGTGAGACAGGTAGATTCAAGTATCCCAGAGACTGTTGGTTCCTCATACTATTTCCCACACACCCTCTTCCCCTCAAGTGAACAGAGGTGTGTGACCATTTCAGACTCGGGACTTTTAGGAGTGGCTTTGCCATGACCCCAGGAGCAGACAGAAACCACTGCTCCTTCAGCAGTCCTCTAACATACCCCAGCTGCCATACCCCCGTGGCACATTCATTCTTGTCAGCTGAGTGCATGGAAGACACCTTCTCGCTTGTGAACCTCTTTGGCTTCCCTAGCAGCTCAGCTGATCCTGCTTCTGCTAAGTGACCATATACTGCATTCTCATGGGTTATCTGGTCTTATACAGGATTCAGAGATGAATGCCCATGGCAACAGGTGTTAAGATTGCCAGCAGTAGGGTCCCCAATCACCACTGGACCCAACCTCCCATTTGAGCTATGGTATTCAACCAGCCCTTTGGCTAAACAGTTACAATGTGGTGTGCTAACTGTAACATTTCAAGGGCTATTCAAGTAACCATTGAGTTGTTTCACCACATAAGAGGCATTAGCAATATTAACAGATGTCACACAAATGAAATAATCAACAAGACATTTGTTGTACCAGCCATAAGTCCACCTGCTCCTACAATAGGGCAGTCTGTTGATTTAAATTCGCCCTGCCGCAGACTCTTCGGCGTGCAGAGCCTGGAACTGCCACTGCCTTTTCCTGGCCCTGCGGCTGCGTTCTCGGGCAGCCCAGTGGGGTCTGTGCCCCAGCTTGTCTCAGCTCCAGCACTTGTTGTTGCGTTTGCTGATACTCCTGGCACTGCTGTGGCATCCGCCAGGCTCGGCACCGACTGGGCTGAGGCAATGTGCCTTCCACCACAGCCACCTAGCAAAGCTCTGCTCCAGCTGCCTTCTAGCCCCAGCTGCATTAGTTCTGGGTCCAAACTGGTGCATGGAGTGGAGAGGAACTCAGGGAAGCAGGCTTGCTGCTCTCCAACCACTGAAGGGGCCCCACTTAAATTATCTTTTAGGGAATTTGGGTATTGTCTGTCTGGCTACTTCCTGCTGAGCGGGGACACTGCATTCTTAGGGTTATTTACTGCAATTTACTGCCATTTTCCAGCTGCACTCCGACCCGGGTTGCGGTGACAGGGAAGAGGGGGAGGCTCCACCTCCCCACTCCCCACCAAGCTGGAAGGTGGAGGCACAGTGGGGATGAGCAGCTGGCCAATGGGCCTTGTCACTGTAGTACTGTGCTTCTGCGCCTGAGGCCCGCGCTGGAAGGAGGCCCAGCGTTCAGACCTCCATAGTCCTTGAGGCAGGTCCCGGGGTTTGCACGTGTCGCAGCCCCTCAGCACCTGCCACCTGGAGCCTGCCACCTGGAGCCGCTCGGCCTTGGAGCCGCTCACACTCCACTGCTACATTCCAGGAGGTCTCGGAGATTCAAACCACATGAACATTGAATAAATCCTTAGGCTCTCATTGTCTATGGAGACAAAAACAGAACCTCCTTTCCAAAGCATCAAATTCTTAAGCCCATATTTTAATGTCAAAATACCTTTCTTAGCAGTTCCTAGAATCAAATGTCTTTCTCCAGTCCAGAACACAAAAGACAACACAATCAACATATCATACATCTGTACACATTTATCTTTTTAGCTATAAACATTCTATCTTTTCCCAATACATAGGTCCCCTCCAGCTGGGGACAACCCTGATCGCTCACCCCTCTTTCTCGGCTGGACTTCCACTTGCTGCCAACCCGAGCGAAGGACGTCAGGATTAACACATACCTCAGTCCACCCTCACCTTCTGAGGGCAACCTCTCAGCATTCCCTAGTTCCCGATATCTTGGTGGGGAACCTCCAATTGCCATGCACCGCACCCCCTGTCTGCGCTCAGTGCGCCAGACCTCAGTTCGCGAGCTTTGAGCAAGGGGCCTGGAGGTTGAACATACAGACGCAGAGACAGACCGACACACGGACCTTTTAACACTAATACAAAAAGCCCCAAGAATGCCCCCTTTATTGTGTTCAGGGGCAGATTATATAGAGATAGTTACGCCCCAGCCAAACCCACCAGAAACCACTTTCCTGCCATCAGGAACTTCTGAAGCTCTCCTGCTCAGAGCAGCTGTAGGTACTCAGATCAGGGAAAAACAAGTTGTTTACAAGAAATCCAGGATCTGGGGTCTCTCTGCTCCCAACAATTGCTCGTGTCACCACTAGGAGGCAGCCTCCCTCCCTCCTAACCTCTCCTTGCCCAGCCTTCCCCACAGCCCAGCTCCTTCAAGCCAGTCAGTCTTTGTGCACAACTCACAGTTCCCCTTTGTCTCCTAGGATACGGGAACAGTTCCCAGGAACCGAGATGGAAAAGTATGCCCTCTTTATCTACGAATCTCTTAAGAAAACCAAATGCAGAGAGTTTGTGCCTTCCCGAGATGAAATTGAAGCTCTGATCCACCGTCAGGAGATGACGTCCACGGTGTACTGCCATGGCGGAGGGTCCTGCAAGATCACCATCAACTCACACACCACAGCTGGGGAGGTAGGGAGCGCTGACAGCCCCTTGTGCCTGATGCTCGCCTGCCCAGACATCCGTGGCTCCTAGGTTGAGCATAGCCACAGTGGTGTTTATGTTCAGCGCATCTGCATGACAAATGGGAAGTAAATACAACCAGCAGCCAACAGCAAGCCACGTGTGTTAGGCTCTGGGGCCGGCACGCAGCCAGCAGTTTCAGGAGGCTGTGTGGACTCTCCCATGCCACCAGCCCTCTCTGAGTTCACGACATTGCGTGTGTGCTTCGTGAAGTGCACACAGCCTCTGAAGTGAGGGCCTCCTCATATGTCTTCCAGGTGGTGGAGAAGCTGATCCGGGGCCTCGCCATGGAGGACAGTAGGAACATGTTTGCCTTGTTTGAGTACAATGGTCTCGTGGACAAGGCCATTGAAAGCCGGACCATTGTAGCCGATGTCCTGGCCAAGTTTGAGAAGTAAGTTCTTCCTCCCAGTGCTAGAAGAACATTTGATGCTCCCTTTTTGGCCTTGTCGCATGCTTCCTTTAGGTTTGTTTGTTTGTTTGTTTGTTTGTTTGTTTGTTTGTTTTAACCTGTATTGATGTATTTACCTGTCTTCTCTGCCATCTACATGTCCTGACTCAGAGACAAAACCATGATCTCAACGCTGATTTAGCTCATCCTCAGCCCTTCCACCCCCATTCTCTCTCTTCCAGCCCCTGTATTCCATGTCTCTTAGAACTGATGTTTTCACTTACTACCAATGAGCTTCGAAATGATGGTAGACTCACGCCGTCACCCCAGCTCTCGAAACTGCCTCTCATGTCCCTTTCAACAGTGCATCCCTGATCTCAGACTTAGATTGCCTAACTCGGCAAAGACACTTGGCATCCGAAGGCAGGTAGTCTACTGAGTAGTCACCGCAATTTTAACTGGGAAAACTCAGTCGAGATTTATTAGAGGAAGTGAACAAGTAACACAGATTCGATGGTACCAGTTCAGCTGGGACCCTCAGTGAGTCCCTGCCAGCAGGCTTTGCCTGAAGGCTTTCTCGTTGGACCTTCCCTCTGGTTAAAGCACTGAGGAACTCTGACACGTGCTGTCTTGCTATTTTGTTTGTGTGACTGTCCCTTATGTCATCTCCCCCACACCGTGCCAGTACCACCATAGGTAGGACGTCTGTGTCCTCGGAGTGCGCTGTGGGTCACCAGCGGCCCGATTCCAGTTTTGCTCAGAGTCTGTTGTGGCTTCTGTTTTAGGCTCGCAGCCACGTCAGAAGCTGGGGACACGCCATGGAAATTTTACTTCAAACTTTATTGCTTCCTGGACACCGACAGCGTGCCAAAAGACAGCGTGGAGTTTGCGTTTATGTTTGAACAGGTAAAAGGAACTTTGAGAAACCAATTCCTTTGTTTGAGGCAGGCGTGAAGCCCATTACTATGCCATATAAATTAACTGCTCAGGTCCTCGGGATTAGGTAGGGCAGTAGATTTCCCAGCGAGGAAAAGCTAGCAGCTCATTTTGTAGAAGGAAACCTTACACATAGGAGGAATAAAAGGTATTGCAGTGTTGGAGGGTACCTGCGAAGGGGAGGAATTTGCCTTGAAAGCAGTGGGACGTGCTTTGCTGGAGAGAAATCCAACGTAAAAGTGGTGGGCTGTGCTCCGCTGGGGTGGAATTCAGCTTACAGTCCACAGGGCATGAGGGAGCTGGCCTTGGGGCTTCCTGTAATACTCAGCAGCTATCTGACCGCAGCTCCTCTCACCTTTCAGGCCCATGAAGCCGTCATCCATGGCCACCACCCAGCCCCTGAAGAGAATCTGCAAGTTCTGGCTGCCTTGAGACTGCAGTACCTGCAGGGGGATTATACCCTGCACACCTCAGTCCCACCCCTAGAGGAGGTTTACTCCCTGCAGAGACTCAAAGCTCGCATCAGTCAGTCGACCAAAACCTTCACCCCGTATGAACGCCTGGAGAAGAGGCGGACCAGCTTCCTGGAGGGGACGCTGAGGCGCAGCTTCCGGACCGGGGCCGTGGTTCGGCAGAAAGCAGAGGAGGAGCAGATGCTGGACATGTGGATTAAGGAAGAAGTCTGCTCGGCTCGAGCCAGTATCATTGACAAGTGGAAGAAGCTGCAGGGAATGAACCAGGAGCAAGCCATGGCCAAGTATATGGCCTTGATCAAGGAGTGGCCTGGCTACGGATCCACGCTCTTTGATGTGGAGGTAAGCGCTGGTCATTGTAATGCCTCATTGTGAGCAGGCAGGTGCCACGTCCTGACCACACCGTGTCAGAGTCTGAACCTTGCCAGGTTCATACTGAGGGGAAGAGGAACAAAAAATGGACCTCTTGGCTCTGTGCTTCCTGGATTTTACCATTAGCCTCTTCTTCTCCCAAAGGCGCTTTTTGATTTATTTTGTTGTTTTCAACTTTATTCATGTATTTATTTAGTGTGTGTGTCACATGTGGAAGAGGACAACTTATCGAAGTCAGTTCTCTCCAACCCCTCTGTAAGCTCCAGAGTCCATTGAACTGAAGTAGTCAAGCTTGGCGGCAAGCACCCTTACCCACTGAGCCGTGTTGCTGGCCCACCAAGGTTTTTTTCTCTTCCTTTGTAGCAAATGTTTCTATCAATAGGATCATCATTAGAATGACTTCTATCTCTGTGTCTGGTTGGCTGTCTGGCTTGATTTCTGTTGGTGATGAGGTAGACTAGCACCTGGCCCAGCTGGCTTCCAGCTTGCTCTGTAGCTGAAGATGCTTTTGAACTCTTTTCTCCACCTCCCAGGCCTTAAATAACTTTTTTTTTAATACAAGCTGTTGACCTAATTCTTAAAATATTTATTAAAATCTGTGGTTTTTTTTTTAAAGCCTTGTTTTTAGACTTATATACTTACTTAGGAACTTTATACATGCAGATTTAGGAACTCCTTATCTAAAATACTTGGGGAAATTTGCCCAGATTAACAGTTTTTCTAATTTCAGAATTTTTACACAATTTTTTCTGCTTGAGTATCCCTGGTCTGATAATTTAGAATATTCCAGAATTCACGTTACCCCATCTCCTCACTTGTCTTTTTCCAGATGGGGTCTCACTGGGTATCTATGGCCGGCCTGGAACTAACTATGTAAACCTTTTTCCAGATGGGGTCTCACTGCGTATCTATGGCCGGCCTGGAACTAACTATGTAAACCTTTTTCCAGATGGGGTCTCACTGCGTATCTATGGCCCATCTGAGGTGAGTCAGGTTTACTAACTATGTAAACCTGACTCACCTCAGATGGGCAGAGATCACCTCCCAAGGGCTGAGATTAAAGGCAAAATCCAACCTCATTGTTTTTGGTTGTTGTTTTTGGTTTTTTGAGACAGGGTTTCTCTGTGTAGCCCTGGTTGTCCTGGAACTCACTGTGTAGAGCAGGCCGCCCTCGAACTCAGAGATCCACCTGCCTCTCTGTTTCCTGAGTGCTGGGATTAAAGGTGTGCACCACCACCTCCCAACAGCAAAATCCAAATTTTCTTTCTTTTTTTTTTTAAATATTTATTTATTTATTTATTATATATACAATATTCTTTCTGCGTGTATGCCTGCAGGCCAGAAGGGGCACCAGACTCCATTACAGATGGTTGTGAGCCACCATGTGGTTGCTGGGAATTGAACTCAGGACCTTTGGAAGAGCAGGCAATGCTCTTAACCTCTGAGCCATCTCTCCAGCCCCAAAATCCAAATTTTCAAAAATATATTTGCCTTTCCTTTTTTGAATTCTGGGGACTAAACTCAGGGCCGTGTGAGTACCCTACCACTGAGTGACATCCTGAGGCCCTAGTGCCCAAGTCCTTCAAGTCAGCACAGATTTTAAGACATTTCCGATTCTGGATGACTAGGTTAGAAACGATGGGCTTGCCCTTGCCTCGTGATGTCTGCTTGAAGGAACAGCATCTTAGAAAGAAGAATTTGCCACCGCCTCAACCCAGTACTAATTCCCGACTCCCCTGTTTAAGATCCCTGCCTGGAAGGAAGTGTAACCAGTGGTGTAGAGCAGAGGGATGCTTGTCAAACTGGCCTGCGTGTCAAATCCCGCCACCTCCGTTGTGTGTTTCCTCTACAGCTGTGGAGGCCCTAGTCAGTGCCAGAGATCACAAGGCCTGCAAGACCCAAGACATCCTCCCCCCTCCCCGCAAAAATGGTTGAGTTTCCCAGCCCCCGTACAGATGAGCTTCTAGATTTCTTATGGCTGCAGCAATTTAGCATGGTCTTTGATGACTTTAAGTAGAAGCTTTACAGAAATCTAAGTACTGATTACATATTCCAAAATGCTTTAATTGCTTCTGGTAGGATGCTGTTCTGGGTGTGGTAGATTGGTTGATATGGTTATGTCTGTTCTGAAGCAATAGTTCTCAACCTGTGGGTCGCGAACCCTTTCACAGGGGTTGCCTAAGATCGTTGGAAAAAACATATTTTACATTATAATTCACAACAGTTGGAAAATAACAGTCAGGAAGTAGCAACAAGAATGACTTTCTGGGCCGGGCGGTGGTGGCGTATTCCTTTAATTCCAGTACTCAGGAGGCAGAGGTAGGCGGATCTCTCTGAGTCCAAGGCCAGCCTGGTCTACAAGAGCTTGTTCCAGGACAGCTGGGACACAGAGAAACCCTGCCTGGAAAAAGGTTGGGGGCCACCATAACATGAGGGATGATATTAGGGTTGCAGCGTTAGGAAGGTTGAGAACCACTGCTCTGATTCACAAATAAGGCCCTTTGTGCCCTCTGCACGCTCTCTTCTGTGTCCCCAAACGTACGCCACCCCTTTATGCTCTGGTTCCTGTCATTCCTGCGTTGCCGTTCCCTACACGGGCTCTTGTTTTCCTCCCTTTGTTCTGGAGTTAGGCCCGTCAAGTGTGTTTACACTGAACATGTGGCCGCTTCTTGTGGACAGATGTCAACACACAGTGATTGGGAGAATTTATCTCTGTGATCCTAGGCAAACCAGTCCAGACAGATTGAGGACAGACCTAGAAACAGCAGAGCAGAGCTGGCTTACCCAAGGTGCCTGGCATTGCTGTTTGGTTGCTTGCCCAGCTGGTGTGTCCTGGGTTTCTGCTATATGGCTGATTCAGGTGCCTCTAATAGAAGAGCTAATTCAAGGTGGAGAGAGGCCTTCTGAAGAAGTAGAGCACCAGTTGGCTTTCTGCAAACCCTAAAATTGATTAGCCAGTCAGAGATCAACCAGTGTGCACCGAGATTCAGTTTCTCCTGTCTCTGTGCTGGCGTGCTGACTTTGGTCAGCATCATCTACCAAGCACTGGCCTCAGTGCCTGTCTTGTGGCTTCTAGGACGTGTTCTGCCCTGCCTTGTCCAATGCTGACTCACAGTGACTCTCTTGCCCCTATAGTGCAAGGAAGGCGGCTTCCCCCAGGAACTCTGGCTGGGCGTCAGTGCGGATGCCGTGTCGGTGTACAAGCGTGGAGAGGGCAAACCATTAGAAGTCTTCCAGTATGAGCACATCCTCTCTTTCGGGGCACCCCTGGCCAACACGTACAAGATCGTGGTTGATGAACGGGAGCTGCTCTTTGAAACAAGTGAGGTAAGAGGCAGAAGCAGGGTAGACAGGATTCATTCAGGATCTCTGTCAAAGAGGAGAGCCGCGCTCCCATCTCCTGGCCGCCTTTGACCAAGTCTCCTCAGTTGGCAGTGATACCTTGCAGAGACTAGGAGATGAAGGCAAAGGACCACAGCAATCAGACTCTACTCTGGAGGCTGGAGAGATAACTCAGCAGCTAAGAGCACGTGTTGCTTTTGCAGAGGACCCTGGTTCAATCCCACACAGTGGCTCACAACTATCTTCTGACCTCCCCAGGCTCCAATCACACATGTAGTGTACAAACGTGCATGCAAGCAAAACAGTGGTGTACAAACGTGCATGCAAGCAAAACAGTGATGTACAAACATGCATGCAAGCAAAACAGTGATGTACAAACATGCATGCAAGCAAAACAATGAAGTACAAACATGCATGCAAGCAAAACACATAAAATAAGCCAAATAAGACATATATATGCACACACACATACACACACAGAGATGATTATACTACAATGGCATCCACAGAACAGGGGACCTGAGGGGCCTCCCATCTAGCCATAGTTGATGGATCACAAAATCATATTCAAAAAAGCCACTGAATCTGTATGCTAGCAGCTCCAAACTTGAGTAGCTGTAGTAATAAATGAAGAGGCCACATGAGGCCTCCACAAAGGGCGCTGCTACCAAAAAGGATGAATTGTACGGTGCCTATGATGGCGGGTCGGAGGGTATTTGAAGAGCTGTTGGGATGTGGCGGAGGATGAAGCTTAGTGGGTTGTTGAGGAAAGTATGCAGAGAGAAGAAAGAGCCCAAGACTCTGTGACAGGGGAGGGTCCTGTTGCTGGGCCGTGTCATTTAGGCGAATCCCATGGAAGGTAGGAACCTACTGTGAAATCTGGGACTGTAATACAATACAGCAGTGGCTTTACCAGTATCAGTATGCGGTGAGACTGGAAGGGTAGGAGGAGATATAGAAGCCTAGTAAGATGCCTTTGCACTACCCAGGCTGACAGACAGATTGGCCAGGGAAGGGAGAACAGGGGTGGCAACATCATTGGAAAGATGCTGATGAACGATCCCAGCTCGGGAAAATGTGTGGTTTGCAATGGAAGTGAGCTAGGCATCGGGCCAGCTGGTCATAGCCCTGTCCTGGCCCCCAAAGCTCTCTTCGGCTTCTTCCACTGCTTCCAAATGAATGGAGTGGAATTAGTGACTGTAGCCTATAAAGGCTGATGTGGTTTCCAAATTTCACCATTTTAAGTGAGACTAGCAGTTCAAATCCTAAAGTACAAACTCTGCTGTCCAGTGTACTTGTGGTGTACTGACTGCAAAGCCAGACAGCTTGCATCAAATAAAACCCCTGCTCTCTGTGCCGGAGCCACCAGGTGGTGCATGCTCTATTTAGAAAAGCTCCACGTTACTCTCTCTGGCTAGAAATGGTCGGCTGAACCCTTGTCTTCCTGCGAGTCTAAAGCCCAGACTTAGCCTAGCAGCTGCTGGTTCTTACATGGAGGACAGTCAGAGGATGTCGCGGAGCTAGGTGCTTGGATCTGGTCTCTACCTTGTGTGGTTCTGCTCTCCCCGGCAGGTGGTGGATGTGGCCAAGCTCATGAAAGCCTACATCAGCATGATTGTGAAGAAGCGCTATAGCACCACACGCTCCGTGAGCAGCCAGGGCAGCTCCAGGTGAAGACAAGCAAGCCCATGTCATTTTCAGATCTAAATGTGCCCAGGCCAGCGCCAGGTCCTGACCCAGCTTTGGAAACACAGCTGCCCAGGCCTTCCGAAACCAGTCGTCAGAGGGAGGAGTTTCCGGGACTCCTTTCCCCCCAATCCACTTCAGTGATCACGTATTAAGCTGTCAACCTTAACCGTCTGCACAATTTCTAAAGCTTTAGTACTCATAGATACTTGCCTTAAAAAAAGAAAGGGGAGAAAACCATGCTGCCACCAAAGCAGCCAGAAGTGCCTTAACTTGCAGAATCAACCCTAATCGACCTTAACTGTGCTACTGAGGGAATGCACTTTCCCCTTCTGGGAGAATCTGCAGAGCTTGAATTGTGCACTAACCTCCCCGCCTGATTTCCCGACTTTGAGGGAAGGTGAGGGAGCCGGGAGGGGAGACAGAGCGGAAGGGGACAGTGTGGTAGTCGGAGCGCTGCTGGCAGCCTTCCTCATGGACGGGTATTAACAGTTTGCTTTGTTTCATTTAAACGTCTGTGCTTGCCCGAGCATGTGTTCATACACTCAACACTTTAATCGTTGTTGCGTGCGCATTAAACACAAAGGGAAGAGGATGTGCAATGGTGTAAACAGTCTGTCTGTATATTTTCATAGTTCAGAGTTATAGGCTCCAAGGTGGTTTTACTAACACATCAGGACCCTGGATGTTCCTGTCTTTGCTGTATTTTGGAAAGAGACATTTTGACTCGGTTTCATTTTACATGTACCAAGGGCTGCGACCTGTGACTGCTGTATCCCAGCAGGTCTGTGGCCCGTGGAGATAATTTATAAACCACTCTTAAACTGCTGGCCCCAGTGCTGTTTGTAGAACAATATGAAGTCACTTTGGAGTCGTTTATTTCTAAAAGTTAAGTTAATTCTGTTGTTGTCTCCTCTGAAGGGTAGTTTTGTATCATCTCTCTGGACATCATAGCCATGTTGAAAATGGGGAGAGCTGCTGCCTTCCCAAACCCTGTAACCCCCCAAGCAGACCTCTAAAGGACTCTGAATGCTGAGGCCAAGGCGTCAATGAAATTTACCCGTTCTTTCGTCCCTAGCTCACGATGGTGGCCTGAACATGGCACCTGTAAATAACAGCGTTTATGACCAGAAGAAGAAGAATCTGGACTTGGACTTTTATTTTTATATGGAAATATTATAAAGGTGGGCCAGATGAGTCTACTCACAAAGAAAAGTTTAATTTGCCTTATCCCTGTGGACAGCTATATGAAAGTGGTGTTTGTTGACTCACAAAGTCTGACAATAAAAGATATTAGCTAACATGATGTGTTTACTTTATTTGGATAGTTTTTAATAGCTATGTGAGGGGGGGGTGACTTTGGCATTTTTATTTTTAGGTTTTTTTAAATTTTACTATATTGAGTTACATAAGGCCATTTTTCTCAAAACGTTTAATATACACAACTCGGTATCTTATCACCTCTGTTTATGCCACTGTGTTCACTGTAATAGTGAAATGGAATCAACCTAGATGTCCACCAGCAGATTAGTGGGTAGCAAAACTGCAGCCGGGGTGCACAGAGGAATTTTATACAGCCACAAATATAAAGAAAATAAATCAATAGAACCCAGGCTCAAAGAGATAAGGTCCAGCCTGGAGGTGGTGGCGCACGCCTTTAATCCCAGCACTCGGGAGGCGGAGGCAGGTGGATCTCTGTGAGTTCGAGACCAGCCTGGTCTACAGAGCTAGTTTCAGGACAGGCTCCAAAACCACAGAGAAACCCTGTCTCGAAAAACCAAAAAAAAAAGAGATAAGGTCCAGCACTTTCTCTCTCATGCACATCTGAGCTTCTGATTTGTGTGTGTGTGTGTGTTTATGGAGATGAGTGTGAGTGGGGACAAAATCAGAAAGTGGCCCACAAGAAGGGGAAAAGGCAGGGTCACAAAGAACAACAGAACGTACGGACCTGTTAGAGAAGGTGGACAGTGGTGCAGGTGCTGTCAGGTGTCATGAGGACGAGGGAGAGAAGTGGGTATGGGGGAGCCCACTAAATTAGCATGGAAAAATAAAAGATATTTTCGCAGGGCAGAATTCTTAACAGGGGTGTGTGTGTGAGTGCGCGCGCGTCCATGTACCACGGCATGAGTGTGGAGATCAGAGGTCAGCCTGTGGGAACCGGCTCTCTCCTTCAGCTGCGAAGGCGATGCCCTTACCTGATGGGCCACATCACCAGCCCTGTTCCTAGCTTTTGTTTTCCAAGGCTGCATCTCATCCCTTTGATAGCAGTGCTAGAGTTGGCCAACAGTGGGATGCAGAAGCAGGACCCATAAATATCAATACACCGGGGCATTTGCTTGGTAGCTGGGTGCCTGTTGCTAAATTACTCTTTCCATTCCCTCATGGAGTAAAAAGGTAATTTTAAAAATTAAATTGAATTAAATTTAATAATGCCTAGAATCTCCTGCAGATTCAAGACATGGCTTCACATTGAAGAAATTTAATTGGCTTCCTCGTTAGAAAAAGGAAAAACCCCAAACTTCAACATAAATCAATTGATCATAATCTATTAAGTATATACTGTCACGTTACCATGTGGATTAAAAATGCAAGACATCAGCGCTACTTTAGTGGAACTGGCAAAGGACACAGAATTTTGTTAAGCTACCCAGAGCATAGCTGAACCACGTCTAAAGTTAAGGAGCAGGACACAACGTCCTGCGGTTCGCTTTGACTGCCGAGTGCTGACCATTGGGCAAAACTGCCTTTCATCTAAACTAAAGACCTCTAGATGTGGACGGAATCACTGGAATCAACAGCCTAGCTGCTCAGGTCAAGGTAGGCCTGTCTTCCTACAGATTTCTTAGCCCACAGGATCTTCTGGAGCCTGGCAGGCCCTGCGCTAAACAGCAAAGCTCAAGTGCAACCTTCCACGACCACGGAGGACCCAAAAAAGAGTAGCTCTGGGTGCCAACCAAGTAAGTTCTCTGTCATTTTTTAATCAGTAACTCAAGTAAAATCTTATCCTTCTCAAAGATCTCTGACAGTTTGATAGCTGAGAGGTTTTCCCAGATTACCTCACCAAACAAATTTCAAACCAAATT
>NC_022021.1:41548106-41551738 GCF_000317375.1 Microtus ochrogaster
CCCTGAATAAACATTCAACCTCACCCTGCATGTCGTGACTATCCATGTTTCTGTCTTCTGCCCGCCCGCCATGTGTCTCCCTGCCTGGGACCAGCAGCCATCTCTGCCTGGGACTGGCTGCTCCCAGGGCCCGCTGTCTGCTGCCATGTGGCCCGCCACCACCACTCAGGCCACCTCTCTGGGACCGGCAGCCATTTCTGCCTGGGACTGTCTGCTCCCAGAGCCCGCTGCCTGCCACCACAATGGCCCGCTACCACCATTTGGGACCTACAGCATTTCTGCTGCCTACTGCCTCGGGGATCTTGCAGCATTTTTTTAAAAAAGCAACACTTAGTACCGAACACATCATCTTTATCTGTTTTTCATCATAGAGGCCATGATGCAGGTTTTCCTTTAGAGGGAGGATACTGAAGTTTAGAAGTAAAACTGTTGAACTTGCTGTAACAGTTAGCTTTGCTGTGTAACAAATCCTCACCAACATCAATGACTGTTAAGAATATTTCCTAGCGCGAGCTCTCCACCCGATGCAAATTCCCAATCAAACCAAATCAAAACAAGCCAAATTAAGAGATGTCCAGGTTTAATGGGAGTTCTTCGCTCTCAGGTGGCCCAAAGGGGGAATCGGATGCCGGGAGGAAGAAAAGGAGACCACTTGTTCCTCTTTTGGGAGTTCACTTAAATATTCTTGGGAGTGGTTTTGACCTTCCCCCAGGGAGGGGTCAGGACCTGGCCTGCTGGGATTTGGAGTCCAGAGTGCTAACTCTCAGGGTCAGGGGACTAGGAGAGATGCAAGGGGCTGGGACCTAAGCTCCCAACTTAACAATGACTGTGTCAACTGCTCTTTGAATTGTGACAAGACATCCCACCATAAAAGGTTGATTTTGATTCACAGTTTGAAGGTATAATCCATCACGATGGGGAAAAAAGCATGGGGTTAGCGCATGAGGCTTGGTCACGTGTCACCCAGCCATGTTGCTCAGCTAGTTGTTGCTTTGTTTTGTATTTTTGTACAGTCCAGTATTCCAGATCAAGGAGTGTTATTGTCCGTCCATAGTTTTGCTCTTATCACCTCAGTGAGGCTAATCAAGACAGCCCCTTGCTGATATGTGAGGGGCACTGTTTCCTGTGCAAGGTGGTCCTAGGCTGTGTTAGTTAAGCATGAGTCAGTGAGCCAGTCAGCAATCACTGTTTCTCCATGGTTTCTGCTTCAGGCTCCTCCTTGAGTTCTTGCCCTGACTCCCTTCAATGATACACTATGACCTGGAAGTAAAAGTCAAATAAAGTCTTTCCTCCCTGTGTTAGTTACTGTTCTGTTGCTGTGACAAAATACTATCATAATTTAGGGCTCTTGATTAAAAGGCTGGAAAAATTTTAGGTACAGAAGGAAGACACAGGTAATGAACTTTTTATTAAAAGTGAAGGAGCATTCACAGAGAGAGAGAGAGAGAGAGAGAGAGAGAGAGAGAGAGAGAGAGAGAGCAGAGCACACAGAGAAAGACTCCCTGTAAAGCAGAGATGGAACTATGATATCGAAATCCATTTTCCCCTGGTGAACTCTGGCTTTTAAGTATTTTTGGTGACCTGAAATAGGTACCCTTCCCCTTACTTTGTGTAAGTCAACTTAAACCAAGCAAGAGAAATGGATACGGCCACAACTACTGGTAAACATTTGTTTATGGTGGCATAGGGCTCATCCCCCTTCCCTGGTTTTAGGTGGCCAATTTAGAGAAAGAAAGGGGCAGTGACAGGCCCTCATCTCAGGTAGACGTGAACAGGACCAGCCTTGAACACTTCTGACCAAATTGCCTCCAAGGACAGTCCTGAAGTGCAGGAGGCTGCTGTTTATGGAAGGAGATAACAAGCCACACATCTTCATTCCCCTAAACAAGTTTGCTTGATCCAACTACACCAGATATGCTTGATCGCGTGTGAGCATGAAATATGTCATGATGTATACTTGCCCCTGATTGGATATAGGCAAACGGTATGGAGGCAGGAAGTCTATCAGGATGTATGCCTCTCCCTGACTGGACCTTCTGGGTTTTGAATTATGGGTTTTGCCTTCTTAAGCCCCTGCAAGGGCTGGAGAGATGGCTCAGCGGTTAAGAGCATTGCCTGCTCTTCCAAAGGTCCTGAGTTCAATTCCCAGCAACCACATGGTGGCTCACAACCATCTGTAATGAGGTCTGGTACCCTCTTCTGGCCTGCAGGCATACACACAGACAGAATACTATATACATAATAAAATAAATAAGTTTTTTTTTAAAAAAAAAAGTCCCTGCAAAATGTGACTCGGGGCCATTTCCTGGGAACCCAGGTACGGACCTGGCCAGAGTTCATTCACCTGGCCAGTATTTAATTAAAGCTTGCTTCAAATTTGGCTTTAAACTATGGTGGTGGTCTTATTCTTGGCCAGTGGGATTAACACATCATCAGTTAGAGACCAAGTGATCGATACAGGAACCTACTGGGGACATTTGTCATTTAAGCTACTACACTCCCCTAAGCCGCTGATCATCAGTGTTTTTGTCACAGCCACAGAATGGAAGCTTGGGCGCTGCCTTTGGAACTTTGCATAGAGCCTTTTCTCTAGTGAAAATCCATCCAATTACCCGGCTTCTAGGTTCCTTGACCTCTTTCAATCCTCCCAAAGTCTAGTCTCTGCTCTCAAATGCTCCATCCCCACCTCTTCCAGACTCGTTCACCTGAAGACACGTCTTCAATGACTACCCTTCCCCAAGCCCCACCTTACCTCTAGATGAGGGAGGTCACCACCTGCTTCAATCTCCATTCCCTTCTCTTTCCCAGTTCAGAATTGCAATAACTTTTTTTTATATGCTCCCAACTCCCACTTCCTCCCTTCCCCCTGTATTGAAATAATTCCACCCACAGACCAAACCATCTCTCCAAGTTCATACGTGATGGCTAATTTCATGTGTCAGCTTCACTGAGCCCCGGGAGGCCCAGACAGCTGGCTAAACATGATTTCTGGGTGTGTCTGGAAGGGAGTTTCCAGAGGAGATTAGCACTTGAATTGGTGGCTGAGCGAATGGCTGGTGCTCCGGAGTGGTCTGCCCAGTCTGCAGAGGGCCTGCACAGAGCAGAAAGCGGGGACAGGTTGAGGTCACTCTGCCTGGCTGAGCAGGATCATTGGCATCCTGCCTTGGGAGCTCTTGAGACTCAGACCTGAAGCCCAGCTGCTGTAGGGATCCCAGTTCTCCGGACCTCAGACCCTTGACAGAGATCCTCCTGCCTTTCCTTAGCCTACAGTTTAGAGACAACAACTTGCAAGAGTTCCCAGCCTTTGTAACTAGATGAAGTCACAATGTACGAATTTCCAGTTGCCATACATATACACAGGTCTCTTGGTTCTGTCTGTGTGGGCAGCACTAACATTCTGTAGCTAAGCAGTTGAAGGTTGCTGGAGAAACACAAACATGATGGTTAGCTTTCCTTTTTCCCTCCCTCCCTCCCTCCCCTCCTCCTCCTCCTCCTCTTTGTTCTTCTTCTTCCTCCTCCTCCTCCTCCTTCTTCCTCTCTCTGTCTCTCTCTGTGTCTCTGTCTCTGTCTCTCTGTCTCTCTCTCTGTCTGTCTCTCTGTCTCTCTCTCTCTCTCTCTCTCTCTCTCTCTCT
>NC_022021.1:41551838-41558292 GCF_000317375.1 Microtus ochrogaster
TCTCTCTGTCTGTCTCTCTGTCTCTCTCTCTCTCTCTCTCTCTCTCTCTCTCTCTCTGTCTCTCTCTCTCTCTCTCTCTCTGTCTCTCAAAGGTTCAGAGTCTGACTATGAAGCCCAGGCTGTCTTTGAAATTACAATTCTCTTGCCTCGGTCTCCAGAATGCGAGGATTACAGGCGTGAGCGACCACACCCAATCAGACTACTCGATATTGTGAGATAGGGTTGTGCTGTGGTGCTCACGCTGGCCCGAAACTTCTCAGTTTGAGCAGTCCTCCTCCCCCAGCCTCCCCTGTAGCTGGGCCATGCCAGGTCAACCCTCACTTCAAGTTCATGACCACAGTCTTCAGAAGCTTGATAGCCCCCCTCCACACTCATCATCGCATGTATCCCTAGTGAATTCACCTCTCAAGGTATCCTGCACCCACAAACCCCTGTCTTAAACTCTCCTTGTTTAAATCTTTGCACCTCGTACCCACTTACAACAGCACAAAAGTCCAATTCAAAACAGAATGTATTCTGTGTTCTCTCCCAAGTCCTCATATTCCATTCATATTTTGGTCTGTATCCTTTTTAAAAGAAAAAAGATTTATTTATTATTTACATCTATCTGCATGTATGCCTGCAGGCCAGAAGAGGGCACCAGATCTCATGTTAGATGGTTGTGAGTCACCATGTAGTTGCTGGGAATTGAACTCAGGACTGCTGGAAGAGCAGCAGCCAGTGTTCTTAACCTCTGAGCCATCTCTCCAGCCCCTGGACCGTGTCTTTGATCCCATGCTTGTCGTCTCACTAGTTACCAAAACAGTCTTTTAAAGACAAAAACCAGATGAAGTTACTTGCAGAAAACACATTGGCTGGCTGAGGTGGCCCTCTAATCACTCTTGTGTTGATGGCAGTTGATTGGATGTGACAGTGTTTGGAGGCGGAGCTTTGGGGAAGCAAATGGGGGATGGTGGGCTTCAGGTCCTTAGTGGAGTCAGCTGTTGATGATTTGTAATTTAAAGACTTTTTTTTTTTTTGGAAAGTGGTGACAGGAAGTGGGATCAAGTGAGAGGAAGTTGGTCAGTAGAGCGTGTGCTCTCAAAGGCGTCCCTGTCTCTCTGCCTTCTTCCTGGCCACCATGAGGTGGGCAGCTTTGCTATAGCTCACTCTCTGGAATGAAGCACTGCCTCTCCTCAGCTCAGAAGCAATGGGCCTAGCTGACGGCAGACTGAAACCTTCCTTTCTGAAGGTGGCTTTCTCAGAGGCTTGTCACTCTGACAGACACATCATCACTAATTCCCTTGGGCTTTCAATTACCATTTTTTAAGGATAAAATTTGCCACGGTTTGCCGAGCTTTGTTTGAGTGTGCTCCCCTCGATCCCCAGCTGTGTGTCTGTCATTCCTCCTCATCCAGCCCTTGTCCATTCTGCTCACTAGAGCACTCTCTGGTGGTTTCTTGAGTACATATTTGAAAGCTAATGCTAGCCTTATGATTCTTACACTCCCCGTTCACTCTGTCTGCCTTGGCCTTGACTCCTGAATGTCACATGAGTATCTGTCTGCATTACTTTAGGTCTCTACTCAAAATGTCATTGACCACTCTACCTCTCTTTCAATGCAATTGTCCATCCTTAGGCTGCACCTTAGTCTCCTTCATTGCACTTACGTACACGTATTAGGTTGTCAATAGACCCCAGTGAACTCCAGGTTACTGTGTTGTCCACTTCTACACATGAGCTTCTCTGTGAGATTTGCTATGGTCATCAGGACTCTGGGAAACAAGACGGAAGCAGAGAACTAAAGAAGTTTGGAGGACTAGGTCTTGTCCTTGTGGAACCCCACCCATAAGAAAGGAAGGGTGAGCTGGGAGGTGCCACATGGGGAACAACGAAGGCACCAGTTGGAAGACATAAATGAGGTCACCCAGCTTCTGCCACTTAGTGACAAAGGCACTAACACACCCTCAAATACCAAATGGATTCATTTGGCTAAAATCGACCCAATAGCAAGATGTATCCCAAGTGTCTGTCCTAGTGGACATGGCTGGCTGAAATGCACCATCTCCAGAACCTGTTTATCTCTCTGAGTTTGTCTTTCTAGTCCATGTCTTGGTAGGGACAACAAAATCTAGTTGTGATGGTTAGTTTCTTTCTAAATTTGCATTTGTTTTTATTCATATATGTTGTATTTATATTACACACACGTGTATGTGTGAGAGAGAGAAAGAGAGAGAGAGAGCATATGTATGGGTGTACACATGCCATGGACTATGTGGGAAGTCAGAGCACCAGCTGTAGGCACCGGTTCTCTACTTCTATGGTGCAGAGAGGGTCATAGTGATCAAACTCAAACTGTCACATTTTACGGCAGGCACCTTTACCCACTGAGCCATCTCAGTACGCTAGTAGTTAGTTAGTCTTAACTGTCAACTTGACACCATCTGGGAAAGGAATTGTAATGAGGGATTGTCTAGATTAGGTTGGACTGTGAGCATGTCTTTGAGTAATTATCTTATGTGAATTGAGTTGGAAAGACTAGCCCACTGTAGGTGGCGCCATTCCTTGGGCAGAGACAAGGAAGTAAACTGAGCAGTAGCGTGCCTACCTTAATTCATTGCTCTGCTTTCCACTGTAGATACAGTGGGCAGCACCCCGCCAGGGCCTCTGCATCAGTTTCTGCCTCCAGGGTCCTACTCTGACTTCCCTGGACCATGGGCTATAGACTGTAAGATGAAATCAACCTTTTTCCTTTTCCAGTTGCTTTTGGTCATGGGTTTTAGTTAATTCCAGATGTAGTCGGGCTGACAACCAAGAATGCCAGCACAGTCTTTAAACTCTGGCTCAGAAATATTCTTTGCTGCAAATCCTTGGTTATAATTTTTGGAAATGGTAAATGTCTTTTCATCAACCTCGTGTAATTTATTTGAGTTATCTTGGTATGTATTTAGACAAGGGTCCCTGATGGCCCTTCTATCTAGCAGTGGAATTCTTTCTAGCATTCATTTGGCAAAGTCAAAGTGTTTCTTGAGCCCAACTTTACAAGTTTGATTCTGTACCCACTGATGGCAGGGAATGGCTTTATCTGTGTATTGCTTCCCTCCCAGGCTCTTGGGAACAGTTGAAGCTCAATTAAAAAAATATGGAGCTTAAGAACTGAGATTTATTTCTTGGAGAAGGTAAACATTTCATTTCTTCCTGTTAACAAAAGGCCAGTGTCACTAGACTCCCAGCTAAGTTCTGTCACCATGATCTTAAGCAACAGTTCACAAGAAGGAGAAATTGCTGTCACCTGTGAGGCACTGTTTGGGGGAACAGGAAGTAAAAGGAAATTATTTAAATTTTTTTTTTTAGAGCTACTCTATTTCCTATTCTCTCAGTCTTCTGAAAAACATTTTGTTTGGGGAAGCTCTACAACCACATTAAAGAGGACATTTCTAGCCGGGCGGTGGTGGCGCTCGCCTTTAATCCCAGCACTCGGGAGGCAGAGGCAGGTGGATCTCTGTGATTTTGAGACCAGCCTGGTCTACAAGAGCTAGTTCCAGGACAGGCTCCAAAACCACAGAGAAACCCTGTCTCGAAAAACAAAAAAACAAAAAAAAAAACAAAAAAAAACAACAAAAAAAGAACATTTCTATACTGACACAAACAACCTCTGGATCCCCTCAAATCCACACAGTACCGTCTTTTCCACACAAGCTTTCTTATCCCCACCCACCCCCACACACACTTCTCATTTCTCTCTGCAACAGCACTCAGCTGTCCTCATAGCGTTTGATCCCTGCCTGCATCTTGACTCATTAAAAAAATAACCTTGATTCTTTTCAGTATAATAACGATTAGAGCCAATCATTGTTATACCGAAGGGAATCAATGCCACAAGATCATTTCGCCTACTGTCTGGACTCTGCTTTCCCCGGTTGTCCTCCAAATAACCTTGACTGCACCCATTGTCCTGACCAGGAATCCTGTCAAATCCAGCACAAGGGCCTGGCTTCTTCACCTCCCCACACACTTCCTCAGTAGGTCCACTTGACTCGGAAAGCCCAGCCCCATTAATCTGCACAATGCCCACTTCCTGGATTCCTCTGCAACCCAGTTTGCTTTCTATTGCTGTGATAAAACACAGAACAAAACAGCTTGGAGCAGGAAAAGGCTGACTGGCTTCACTTCCAAGTCGTATTCCCTCGTTGTGGGGAGTTGGGGCAGTTCAAGCAGGAATGTGGAGCCAGTAGTTATAGCAGAGACAGCAGAGAAATGCTGCTCCCTGGCTTCTCCTAGGCTCATGTTCAGCTGTCATTCTTATGTAGTCCAGTCCAATCTGCCCAGGATGGCACTGCCCCAGAGTGGTCTGGGTCCACCTCTGTCAACTAGAAGACAAGAAAATGCCCCACAGATATGGCCTCGAGCCAATCTGATGGAGGCAGTTCTTTTGACGAGGTTTCTCTCATACCGGGTGTCTCTAGTTTGTACCAAGTTAGCAAAAAACTAACTGATGTGGGATTCCCCTCTGTATGCTGTAAATATTGGTTAATAAACAAGCTGTCTTAGGCCTGTGATGGGGTAGAGTAGAGCTAGGCAGGAAAAACTAAACTGAATGCTGGAAGAAAGGAGGCAAAGCCAAAGAGAAACCATGGAACCTTGCCAGTAGGCCATGGGCCTCATGGTAAAATACAAAATAATGGAAATGGGTTAAATTAAGATGTCAAAGCTAGCCAACAAGAAGTTAGAGCTCATAGGCCGAGCAGTGATTTAATTAATACAGTTTCTGTGTGGTTATTTGGGGAGTCTGGCTGGCCGGGAAACGAACAAGCAGTCTCCTGCTACAACTAACTGGCACATTCTCATCGGTTCCATCAGGATTTGATGTAGGAAAATGTTTCCAGGATATTTTGTCCTGAGGTACCCTTCCCCTGGCATCTTCAGATCAGGAGCTTAAAAGTCAGCTTGTCCGTGCTGGTAATGTCAACACGACAGAATGGACCCAGTGGATGCTGGCAGCTTTTCTCAATGTAAAAGCCACATTGCCTTTGGAATTCACAAGTAACTTGTGAGGCTGTCGGAATATCCTTTGCCTCTGTAGGGTTGTTCTCAGTGATTATGTGATTCACTAATTATCACTGTCTGAATCAGTGATTCTCAAACTTCCAAATGCTGTGACCCTCTAATGCAGTTCTTCATGTTGTGGTGACACCCCCCCCCCCAATCATAGAATTATTTCATTGCTACTTTATAACAGTAATTTCATTAGTGTTATGAATTGTAATGTAAATATCTGATATTCAGGATATCTGATATATGACCCTTGGGAAAGGGTGATATGATCTCCAAGGGAATCCAGACCCACAGGTTGAGAACTACTGGTGTAGATAAATTATTACACAGAGTTACAAAATGGTGTAAAATTTAGTCTGTGTATTTAATCTACTACTAGAACCAGTTCCTTCCCTACCCTTGAGAATCACTCTAAATCATGATTTTAAAAAAAAAGCATACACTTTTTTCAACATAATGCTTATTGATTCTTTGGGAATTTCACATCATACATCCCGATCACACTCAGTTCCCTTGTGAGCCTGCTAGAATGCACCCAGGCTACAGGTATTCCCAATGGGTCTTCAAGGATAGGCTGACTTTTACTAATCATAGAGATGATGTCTCCCAAGGGAGATAGTTGCCTAATTAGGTTCTTAAGAGGCCTACTGTGGACTTCCTCCCAATGGCTTCCTGGCTGTTTTTACCAGAGAGTTAGTTCAGGACAGGGTAGCCTTTGCAGCTCTGGCCATGAGGATGACCTGCTTCCAGCACAGAGTAACTGAGTCCATTGTGTTTGGGGAAACCTCCTAGTTCATGCCTATGAGTTGCGTGCTCTGTGGGGCACTGTGAAGACAGGGTTCTCGTTCTGACCCTTCCTGCTGCAGCGACTCCCACCCCCACTGGCTGTGATGGGCTCCACCCTTCCTGCAGCAGTCGGGGATGCTGTTTTCTCTATCATAAACTCAAGGAGAGCAGTCTCAGCGAGGCTGTGGCAGCAAGAAGTCACAGAGCTACTGCGCTCTGTGGAGCCTGAGATGCATCAGTTTTCAAGGTACATTCCATTTCTAGGACCACTCAAATGTGAAGAAAAATGATCGTCTTGGCTTGGGAAGAGAGGCCATTTGTTAGAGTGTTTGCCTTGCAAGTCCAAGGACCTGAGTGTGATCTCCACGGCACCCCAGTCCCATCCCCCAGGGCTGGTGTGGTGACGTGTGCTTGTAATCCCAGCACTGGGCTCAGCCTTCTTTGTAACTTCTGGCACCAGAGCAATGACCCCTGAGGCTGTCCTTGGGCCTCCACATTCACATGTGTACATGAATACCCACATACACACACACACATACACATACACACACACACACATACACATACACACACATACACATACACACACACATACACACACATACACATACACACACATACACATACACACACA
>NC_022021.1:41558392-41580990 GCF_000317375.1 Microtus ochrogaster
ACACACATACACATACACACACACATACACACACACATACACACACATACACATACACACACATACACATACACACACATACACATACACACACATACACACACACATACACTCACATACACATACACACACATACACACACACATACACTCACATACACACACACACACACACACACACACGAAGCAGTAGCAAGGAAAGGATGAGGAGGAGGAAGAGAAGTGGTTCTTGGAGTCGGTGAAGTCTAACAGTCAATGGGCTGTTTACCAGCAAATCACACTCTCCCGAAGAAGAAGCCCACGCGCCTCCCGAGTTTTGCTTAAGCCTCTACAGAAGAGGCGTGGACTGCACCCAAGACAGAATGGCTGGGGCGTGAAGAGGCTGAGAAGCCAGAAAACGCCTTTACGGTTTCAGCAGCAGCACAGGTGCGAAGCTTCTCTGGCGTGCAGATCGGTGGTAGACTGGCTCTGGCCAGGTGCTCAGGCTAGAGGAGCCTGCAGAGAGATGGGTCAGAGAGCAAGACTTTGGGAGGCCGCTTCTGCCTATGCGGCTTTGTGGGTCTGGAAGGGGCCGATTGTGAGGACGCGGGGACCGGGAGCACTCAGGGACCGGGAGCACTCAGGGACCGGGAGCAGTCGGGGGGGGGGTCATATCAGTCACTCCCCTTGTTGCTGTGACAAGCTACCCAGCAGAGTTTAGGGAAGCAAGGATTTGCTTTGGTTTATAGTTTCAGGGAGGTTTCAGCTGTGCTATGGAAGGCATAGTGGTATCTGTGGTGTCAGGGCGGTATCATCTATGGTGGCACGGGGTTATCTAGGGTGGGAGGGGTGGAATCTACGGTGGTGGCAGGTGGCAGGTCTCAACCCCCAGACAAGTCTCACTCAGTATGTGGCTCCACTCAGCTCTTCTCACCTCACCCCTACCCTAAGCCTGTCCAGCTCAGGGGCTGGGCTTTGCTTCTCTTCCTCCGGTTCTGATTTCTATGTAACTCAGCCATTTTGACTATGTGCTCTCTTGGTTCCTTGTAGCTTTCTTGCTTTCCTGGCTTGCTATTGTACTGTTGCTTAGTCCGCAGCTCCTCTCTCGGTCCACTTGCCCGCCCCTTCTCCTTCTCTCCTGCTCTTCTCTCTCCCCCCTTCATGGCCTCATATGGTATCTATGGTGGCGGAAGGTCTTCTCATCATATGGTGATGGAGTTCTCTTACTTTTTGATAGATCAATAAACAGAAGAACTAGAAACAAGCCCAGGCTACAATCTTTCAAAGACCCGCCACTAGTGATTTCCACAGGTCAAACTCCACCTCCTAAGTGCTCCAAGACCTTTAAAGCAGTGCCTAAGACTAGGGACTGACTGTCCAAAATGTTGGTCTACCACACAGTTTCAGAATTGAGCAGTGACATTCTGCTCCCGGATCCCGAAGATTCACACCCATCTCACAAAACAAATTGCAAAAAGCAGAGCAAAAGGGTTGGCAATGCAAGGTACAGGAAGCCACGTAAAGCTGTGGAAAAAATGCATATGAATAAAGGAGCTGTAATTGTTGGCAAGGTCAGTGACATCAAAGAGAAGTCCTTCTTTTGGCACTGGGTTAATGGGTAAGGTGCTTTGTGGGAAATCCGGTCCCATCAATCCTTCCTCAACTAGGGTTGGGGCCTTGGAAGCCCCTTTTTCCTCCTTGCTGGCTTTCTCAACACTTGATCTTGACACTCGTCTCAACCACGCAGAGCAGGGTGTGCCAACCAGGATGCTGTATGGGACCACTGGGGTGGACTTTTCTAGACAGGAACACTTCCATCCAACTCACTGGTGTTTCCTTTTTCCTGGACAGCATGGTTGTGGAAGAAGGGTCCTCTAAGGAGGTTCAATGCCAATGATTAGCATAAGTTGCAGAGGAGAAGCCAGCTGCCCACTCTCGGAGAACTTGAGGATCAGTGAGAAACTGGTTGACGGAAGGAACCGCTGAGGCTGTGGGGTCCTAGCTTCAAGGGCATCTCATCCTCCTTAGGGCCATATCTAGGTAAGTGAGTGAACCATGAGGCCATTTGGGGGGGGGGGGACAGGTTTGCTCTGTGCAGTGGAATATCCCATCTAGAGAAGAATAGACAGGAGTGACGGTATTAGTGGGACCCTGTGGCGATATGATAGAGTAAGAAGTCTGTGCTCTGGCTTCCTTCTCTGCACCAGCATCGGGCATCGGCATCTCTGTCTCCTGGAAGTTCCTGAGTGCTGAAAGTGACATCAGCGCACCTCTGTGTTCATAGGAAATCTTCACATCTATCTATGCCTGGGATTAAGCTAATGAAGTGATGTCATAGGCCCCTAGAGAACAGTACAGCTCTGTATTCATAGGAAATCTTCACGCCTATCTCTACCTGAGATTATGCTAATCAAGTGACTTCGTGGGCCCCTACATAGCCTCAGGGTACGGGCTGGTGGCCAGAGGAGCCAATCATATGACTAGAATGGAGGACCCTGTGTGCCACCCTCGGACCTCTGGAGAAAACAAGGTGATAGAGATTGGGTTTACTCACTAATAGCCAATGGCTACCGCACACACGTCTACCTCTGAGACCTCAATAAGAACCTCTAAATAAAGAGGTACAGGGAGGTTTGTGGTAGGTGAACAAATGCTATTTTGTGCCAAGATGATGGTACACACCAACTCCCCAATGGGATAAGAAGCTCCTGCTTAGAGCAGCTTGGGACCTTGCCCTCTGAATTTCATTTGTGCCCCCTTTAATATCCTGTACAATAAACTGGCAGCAGTAACTGAAATGGGTTCCAGTTCTGAGCGCCATCCCAGCCACTTGTCAAACCAGGGAGTGGGCTGTGGGAATCCGCGGTTTGCAGGTGGAGAGTCAGAAGAAAGACAGGCCAAGGACTTGTATTAGCTAACAAATGGTGTCTTAAAGACTCTGCGGCCAAGCCAGGGGCATTAATGCTAGCCCCTGGATAAGCATCCATAGTCTCGTGTTGACCCTGGTGTGAGAAACCCACATTCTGACATCAGAAGTGCTGTGAGCATGACATCTTGGTGGCCCGAGAGAGAAAGAATCAGTATTTAGTGAAATGACCTACAAGGCCAAGAACCATGAGCAGGGTGGAATCTTAATACTAATGCTTTAGTGGTACAGATAGCTCGAGTCTTGCGCTGTTCTAGCCCTTTGGTTAGCACTGGCTGTGCATTTATTCATGGCTTGTGATGACACACATCACGGGAAAGCACAGGGTCTGCAGTCACCAGACAGGTGACAACCAAGTGCACACTCTAAAGGCTTGTTCGCCGGATGCGGCTTTCATAGCTCTTTCATTATGAGCCTCGGATCTAACTTTAGCACACAGAATGCACAGGAGACTGGAGACCTGGATTTGGAGATAATGACACCCTGGTTTTGCCTGGGTGATAGAAGCTGAGCTGGGGCCTTTGGAGACAGGTGTTTTGATTCTGTCACTTCTTTGTCGAAAGCCATGGAAAAACGGTGACAGCAAAGAAACCCACTCTCTGGATCAAGTTCACTACCCACACGACCTCCGTCACAGCGCCAAGGCTTTCTTCTCCGATGTTTATCTGAAAGTCTTTGCACACACAGCAGTTCCTCAGCCTATAAAAGGGTTAAATGTGGATAAACTCCTTCAGTTTATACTCTCAGCCTACTGCACATCCTGGCTCATGCACAGCACACTGGACCATCTTGGTGGTTGCCTTCGTGATAATGCAGTTGGCTGGAAGATGTAGCTAGCGGCAGTTCTCCACCCTTGGAGCACAGGTACCTTACACTGCCAGCTAAAGCAAAATTCCAGGTGCTTTCTACCGAGTGTGCCTTGCTTTTGTGCCATCCGAAACGTCATCAATTTTAAGTTGAGCTAGCATAAGCAGGGACTGTCAGCACACTGCTGCAAGCAGCCACACTAGCTGGACTATAAACTGACCGTCACACCAGGCTCTCATACAAGATACTCCATGTGCCTGGGTCTGTGTCTTGTTCAAGATGCCCGCTGGCCTCTGAGCTACAGTCACTATGACCACTCACCTGACACTTCCAAAAAGATAGCCCAAATGAAACCAACTCCCTCCCGAAGCAGTTTTCTCGCCCAATGTCATACATAGGAGTGCCTTTCCTAATTTGCAGTCACTGTATGTATGCCCAGCAGTCCCCAAAAGGACCCCAAGGTACTTGCAAAAGCTTTTGTGTTGCTATGCTCATATGATCTGCAGATATGACCTATTTTTGGACAGAAAAGAAAAATTATGATCCCACTTTGGTCTTCGAAGTGGTACCCAAACAGAGCACCCCAACAAGTGTGTGTGACAGGCCAGCACTCAACATGAGGCAGTTTGCCATGAACATGTCCTTTAGGGACCATTGCTCAGACAGACACTTCCGGCTCGGATAGTCTTGTATTTTGCAAGCATCACAGACATTCAGCTGACATGGAATGACAATTGCTTCTCTGATTCAGACTGGGAATCAGGGTCAGAGGAGGATGTGAGTGGCATCAGATCTCCTTCCCCGTTGTCACTGTTAACGCGGTGTCCTTATTGATCTGTGCTTAGAGGGACCTACTGGGCGTCTTGATTCAGTGACTGGTGTCAGACTGTTAGGAATAAGGGATAGAAGGCATGCGAAAGAAGACAGGCTAGGCATGCTGTAGAAGTTCTACCTGCAGGAGCCATGGCACATACAACACGCTCAGTGGCTCCTTTTCCCTGAGGTCTGTGGACCCGCCATGGGATTCTAAACAGAAAGTCGAAAAAGCCAGTCTTGCTGGTGTACTTCTGGTTCTTCCGCAGCCCAGCTTGGTTAGGCCCAATGGGACTCAGTACACGGGGAGTTAATCATCCGTTTTTTTTTTTTTCTTTTCTGTTAGGAATTTACTACCTACTTTTAGAAGAGAAGGACGAGGAGTTCCTGCGAGCTTGGTGCCAGCTTTTTCAGAGCTATTACTTATTGAACTGTTCTTCCTTCCATCCAGCAGCTACAATTTTTTGCCTCTGATTTTTTTTTTTTTGGAGGGGGTACATTTCCAGCTTCCTTGCCCTTTTCTGGTATCTATTGTCTAGTTGTGTAGCTCCTTAGTATTTGTAGCTGTGCTCCCAACAAACACCAAGGACACATTCAAAAAGGAACCCACAGAACTTCCTTTCAATTATTTATTTCGAGTCAGAGTCTGTGTAGCTTCAGCTGGACTGGAGCTCGCTACCTAGACAGGTTGGCCTGACATATGCCTGCTCCTGCTTCTGCCTCTGCCTCGCCAGCGCTGGGATTAAAGCCATGTACCACCACCCCTGCACCAGTGTACTGTTAAACGTCACACAAGCTGCAAGTAGTGAACAAGACTTATTGCCTCTACCCAACATAGTTTACTGTGCTCGGGGCCGAATAAACTACCCAGGCACCGCGCAGATAATTAGGCAGAGAAAAACTACCCAGTAGTACCGATGAATGTATTTATAGTAGTAGTGTCTACTTCCACCCTACAGGTTTTCAGTAATTATTAGAGGTCACAGACAAAGAAGATAGAATGAGAGCAATTAGTCCGGTCTTTAATACAACACTGTTTGAGCTGCCTTTTCTCCATAGTGATTTTGAGAAGGGTGAGGAAACCCTTCAGAACGCAGACCTGCTAGGGGAAGATCTGTCATTAAAAGGAGAAAATGAAGGCTGCAAGGCTCACACAGTAGCCAGAGCTTAGCTTTTTGATGATTCCATTGTCATCAGTTTTTGCTGCATCCACAGATCCCGAAGGCAGTAATTAGAACTTAGGGGGAGGAGGAATGTGAAGAATCTTGTAAACTTGTCTCTGAAAGCTTATCAACACAGGGTTTGGACCACAGGGATACCGGTTCTTACTGGTTCTGAAATTCCAATGCTCTGGCTTCTCAGCTCAGATCTGTGGAGTACTAAACAGAACTCAAATGACTCCAGAAAGCATCTTTATCTACCCCAAGGAGGTCCCACACTGGACTAGGTCAGGTGTGTGTGTGTGTGTGTGTGTGTGTGTGTGTGTGTGACTGAATTGCTTCCACACTGCTTTTTCCTTACTTCCAGGGCCTCTATCCATGGAGGTGTCACCAGGGTACCTCTGGCAATTTGAAAACTGCCTTCAGTTAAAACAGATACAAAAACCACAAACAAAACAACAACAACATAAAAACCATTGGCACTAGTGAATAACCGAAGGTCCTCAGAGAACACAACACCTGGTTTCTACCTGCAGCTCCTCTAGGACATCTTCCACGCTGAACTCTTTCTTGCCACCCCCACAGCACATCTCTGGGCTTAAAAGCCAGAAGATGCCGTCTATAGCCCAAACCCTTCTGAAACCTGATTCTGGATGCAGGAATCTCTTGGCACTGAGGGTTTCCACCACTGCATTGGTCCATTTCAAGTGGTACCTTTTGGATTGTGAGGCCTCGAAAAGGCAGAAGCTGTATGCACAAGGTCTAGCAATGAACCAAGCACAGAGTAGGTGGTCAACAAACCTTTGTGTGAGCCCTAGACATGAGCTCCCTTCAACCACGGCATACATTCAGGTAACTGTCTCCATCTAGCCTGCAATGTGTAGATGTTTGCATACGTAGACACAGAGGTATGTACTGGCCGTTTAGGTGAACATCACAAACTTTAACTCAGGGGCTCCCCGGAGGCAGCGATGGTCTTTCATTCCCCTACCCGCTTTTAAGATCCAAAGCCCATAGTCCCTTCGAGATGAGTCCTCTCTCCCCGGCCTCCTCAACTGGAAGGGGAAAGAGTATTTTCTTTTGGTCCCCAGCTACCCAGGGACGCCGCCCAGCTCGCATCCACCGGAGCTAGTGGAGCGCAGGATGTGCAGCCAGGCCCAGGGCGGCCCCGCCCCTACGCGAACTTGACCGCACCCTCTTCCCCCGCGCTGCCGGGCCTGACGTCACAAGGCACCCAGCCGCCGGCGCCCCGCGGTGCTCACTCCGAGCCCCGACCGGTCGCCGCTGCTTTCCGGGCGCTCACCGCCAGGCGCGCGCGTGCCCGCCCGCCTGCGTCCCTCCCCGTCCCCGTCCCCGTCCCTGTCCCCGCCAGCAAAGCGCCGCTGAAGATGGCGAGCCCGGCGCCCGGGGAGCGCGGCGCGCAAGGATGCCCAGCTCCGACTGCGGAGGAACCGGCACCGCGGCCCGGGGTTCCCGGGGAGGAGGCTGCATCGGAGGCAGAGCGGGCAGACGCGGGGCCGCAGGTGGAGGAGGCCGCGAGCAAGGTGGCCGCCACCCTGACCTGGCTGCTGGGGGAGCCCGTGCTGTGGCTGGGCTGCCGCGCGGACGAGCTACTGAGCTGGAAGAGGCCGCTGCGCAGCCTGCTCGCCTTCCTGGGTGCCAACCTGCTGTTCTGGTGAGTGCTGGGGCTGGATGGGGGCGCCCCGGAGGGCAGGTGACCTTGGGGCGCCCGGGGCCGGATGTGGCCTGGCCGGGGTGAGCTGGGCGCCGCGGGGGAAGTGACAGCTCTTTCTCACTTGTTCGGTCACCTGTCTGAAACAGGTAGTAACCCACTTCAACTTTCCTCTAGACGCACTTCCCTGTGAATGGCTGTCACCCTGGCTGCAGGTGTCCACCCTCCAAGGGGAGGTGATGGTCGGCTGGCCCACGTGTTCCTGTATCTAGGGATGTCCCAGAGCTCTTGAAAACTTCGGCCCTGGTATTGTCAACTCGCAGGTCCTTTGACCTGTGTTTCCACGGCATATCTGGGCCGGCTTAGGTACAGTTTCTACACTGCTGCCCTTCATCAGCCACCGGAGAAGGGCAGTGAATGAGATGGTTTCCTTCCCCTGGAGGGTAGGGTTTACTGTCTTTGCTCCCAGATGAGAAAGCAGGAGGTAAACAAACAGGTGGATTAGGCACATCGCCCCGCCCCAGTGTTGCACAGCGGGGTGGGGGTGGGGACGATAGTATTTCAGGCGAAATTACTCCAGAGGGACTGGACAGAAATGCTCTTTGAATAGCCCCCCCCCCCCAATCAACAGGTTTGCCTCACCAGAAAGTGTTCTGCGTAGGTAAGCACTAGGCAGTGTCTGGCTCCATCCCCCGAAGGATGTGCCCTGTCATCTGGTACTAGCTTTCCGAAGGCAGAGAAAAACCTCCTTTGTCTGTTGATTGTTTTCATAACAAACATGACCCTCGCAGTGCAGAATAAGCACTTTCACTAACAGATACCTACTTACAGGACATAGATTTCTGAACCCCAAAGTTGGGAAATAAATACAAGAGAGAGACGTAGCCTGTCATTTTTCTAGATTAGCCTGAACAACGTGAAGGGTTTTCTTTAGATCCCTGCTAGTCTTGGTTTGCTCTGAAAACGAGCTGTGTCTTGTTGCTGTCTGAGGATGTTAATTAACTTTGGGCCTCTCAGCTATTGCTGCTTCTGGAGTTTATCCTAAGTCTCCATCCTGTTGTAAAGTTACCTGAGCCCTTAAATAAAGAGGTTATATTATGTTGATCGAGGCTGGAACAGGAAGCCAGGTCTTACTTAGGGCCATGTCTCACTTAGTTACACCAATAAGCAGCATGTTTTAAATTTTATTTAGATAAGAACAGCACAGTTCCAAAGTTTGAAGGTACAAAAATGTAAACACTTTGAAAATATTTTCCCTTTGAAAATCTTTTCCCTTTGAAAAATCTCTTTCCCACGCCCATCCCCAGCTCCCCAGCTTCCTCCCAGAGGCCACCAGGGCTGCTAGTTCTCTGTACCATTTTTTGTTTTTTTCAGACAGTGCCTGTTTAAGCAGAAGCACTGTGTTCTGTGCAGACTGTTGGCTGGCATAGTAAAGATTCTTCATCTAAGGGCGGGTGCCTTGTTGATTACTTCCTTGCTTTTCCAATGCATAGAATTCCTTTGTAAGATGCTCAGAGTATTGAGCCTGCTAAGGAGGCTCAGATGGAGCTCCCAGCACTTGGCATTTTTAGTGTGATAGCTGAGTCTCGTATATGTATCACTTGGTATATAATGAAGACATTTTAAGGGATGAATCCCACAAGTAAAACCGCTGGGTCAGAGGGAATGTGCCCTTGTCATTTGAATGGCTGTCACTGTATTGTCATTGGGGTTCTACCAGACTATTTGCCCATCAACAGTGTGACTGACTGCTTGCACTGCTATATACTCTTGCCAAGAAGATCTTGAAAAACGTTTTAATCTTGTAAATCTAGTAGGTGGAAAGGGCACTTTGGTATGGTTTTAAATTTGTGTTTATCTGAGACTGTTTTCCTTGTGTTCAAGGCCACTGTAATTATCTGTTCTCTGCACTGCCTGTTTACCTATAACAGCTCTGGTCTGTTCGCTGTAGACACTGACCTTCTTCTTATTGACTTTCTCAAGTTCTTTTTATCGGAAGATTTGTAGCATAATAATGTAACGTGTTGCAAACATTATTCCTAGGATGTGTTCTCGTGTGAATGTGTGTTGCAGGTCCATGTCTATGTGAGTGCGTGTCGGAGACCCAGAGGCCCTCTGAGGTCTCTCAGTAAGCCTAGAGCTCATCAATATGACTGGACTGGCTGGTCCATGAGCTCAGGGGTCTGCCTGCCTCTAACCCTTCCATGCTGAAGTTATAGATGCATGGATCTCTCCTGGCTTTTATAGGGCTGGGGATCTGAACTCATGTCCTTATGCTATGTGGCAGCCACATTCCTGATTGAGCCACCTCTGTAGCCTCCCTAAGACATATTCTTTAAGAGCAATGTTTGAACTAATGTTTTTAAATAGATAATTAAAAGGTATATTTGATATTTTTCATATGAGTATTGTCTCCCATCCATTTTATTAACCACTCTGAGGGAAAAACAAATAGTGAACAGGCTCTGAGCCTCCTTAGAATGTCTTATTGTTTCTGTTTGTAGTAGCTGGATTCCGTGCATGCATTTCCTCTGACAGACAGCCACCCTGCTCTCTGAATTCTGAAGCACTTGTTGCTTTTGTGTTACAATTCATTGGACTTTATAATCCCTTTATTAATGACGGAACTTGTTTTGAAATCTTCCTTATTTGTAGCTCTGGGGCTAAAATAGAATTTTAAAGTTTAAAATAAAAAAAAAGCCAATTTATTTCTAATCAAATGATCTTTATTTCCAGTCCCCTTTTCCTCCCTCCCTTCCTCCCTCCCTCTCCTCTTTTAAAAACAGGTTATTACTCTGTTATCCAAACTGGTCTCAAACTCACGACAGTCCTCCTGCTTCAACTTCCTAAGTGCTAAGACTAAAGGTGTGAACCATCATTCCTGGTTACAGATGACCTCATTTGGTTCTTAATATTCTGTGTCCTGAGAATGCTAAAGCTTGTGTTTTCTATGAGGAAAACAAAGAAGTCATTATGTTAAAATATAATGTGCTGTAGAATAAGACCCTGTCTCAAAAACAAAAAAGAAAAGCCCACATCCCGGCATAAGCAGTGGGATGCTTTATTTACCGTTGCTTTTCTTCCATTCTTGTGGAAGGTAACTTTGTAAATATACCATTTGCATGGCTTAATATCTGGTACTAATAATTACTTTCAGCAGTTTGAATTTGACCCCGAAATTTTGACTTTGCCTGACCATGATCTGTAAAATTAGTGTCGTGCATTGGAAAACTGGGATCGAAACAGGTCCTGGGGAGCTGGATTGTCTCCAACTGGAGAGAGTGCATTCAGCAGGCATATGGAAGGTTCTAGGAAGGATCTGGGACAGAGTCACTGTGGATGGGAGAGGCTGTCCTGTTTTAATGGATTGTGCTTCACTGGACCTTGATGGACAGGAGTAGATCTTGGATTTGGACAACTGTCTAACTGTAAAGAATTCACCGGATGAAAGAGTGGGATCTTTTTTGTTTGCTTGTTTGTTTTTTTTTCAAGACAGAATTTCCTCTATTTATATAGACCTCGCTGTCCTGGAACTCCTTCCATAGACTAGGCTGGCCTCGAACTCAGAGATCCGTTGGCCTCTACCTCCCGAGTGCTGGGATTAAAAGCATGCACCACCACTGCAGGAAAAGAGCCACATCTTAAAGATATACTTAATATTTTATCTACAACTCAACACAGAAGAGAAAAGTACCAACGGGACAAAATGTAGATGAGGTTGGCTAGGCGCTGTGGGGACAGATTTGGAGTACAGGGCTTGCCAGAAGCGCCATGTTTAGTGCTTGCATTAAGTTTTTCTGTGATTAAGAAGGACAAAACAATGCTCTGTGAAACATGCAAAAATATTAAAAATGGATAAACAAATTTGTGTTCATTTATTCCCACCACAGACAACTACATAGCTGTGGAGATAAACAATGGGTACAGATAACAGTGCAGACGAATTTTGCAAGTGTCGTTTGAGATCAAAGAAGCCCAAAGTGACATGTGCAATGGTCCAGTCTTGCTGTGTTCCAGACTGACTTAATTTATAGTTCTAAGGTGTGTGAAAGTAAACCAGCCTGAGCTAAGGACACACACACAGGAGCTGAAACCACAGACAGCATTCCTCAGTTGGACACACATACATGTTCTTATATATGACATACTTAGGAAAAAGGCTAACGTGAAGGAGTGCCAATCGTATCGTGGAAAGCTGTGATTAGGTGCCAGTCTCCAGACTCAAGGTTTCTCCAGTGGATAATCAGGCCACAGTTCAGTAGGCCTGGAACTGCGCAAGGCTTCAGAACGCACTATCTTACATTTAGTTTACAAGGAATGCATTTTCAAAATTTGTTTCCTTAATTTTTAAAATAGCTAATATAACCTCACAACTCCAAAGATTAAAGGGCAGAAAAGGGTAAACATTTTAGAAATCTTTCCCGTGCCAGGCACCCAGCCCTCTTACAAGGGCAGCTCATGTGAGTTTCAAACACAGCTGGAAGTGAACCCGTGAACAGAAATGACAGTTTTCTTTTTAAAAGATTTGCATTTGGGTTTCTAAGTGTGCATGTGGGTTGTATGTGCCTGCAAGTGTCCGCGGAAGACAGAGGTCACTGGATGCCTTGGCCCTGGAGTTAACAGGAGGTTGGGAGTCATCTGAGGTCTGTTCTGGGCATTGAACTCAGGTCCTCTTCAAGAGCAACCCATGCTCTTCACCGCTGAGCCATCTCTCCAGCTGGATACTTTTGTTTTTAAGGAATCAACTTTTTGTGGTTTATTTACACTAAAAAGTAGATGTTATATGTACATAGTTAGATGTGTGGGTGTTATGTGTGTGTGTCTGTGTAGATACATATATATGTGACCACAATGACAAGATTTAAATTATTCTCTCAACTGTGTCTTAGTTGCTTTTCTCTTTCTGCGACAAACACCATGACCAAGGCGACTTATGAAGAGAACATTTAGTTTGGGGCTCACAGGTCCATGACTGTCATGGTGGCGTACATGGCAACAGGCAGGCAACAAGGCCATGCCTCTTAACCCTCCCGAAACAGTCCCACCAGCATTGGACAGGGCATTTTTTATTTTTTTTATTTATTTTTATTTTTTTTTGGTTTTTCGAGACAGGGTTTCTCTGTGGCTTTGGAGCCTGTCCTGGAACTAGCTCTGTAGACCAGGCTGGTCTCGAACTCACAGAGATCCGCCTGCCTCTGCCTCCTGAGTGCTGGGATTAAAGGCGTGCGCCACCACCGCCCGGCTCAGGGCATTGTTTAGATGAACCTATGGGGCCATTCTCACCCCAGCCACCACAACCTAAAGGGGCACTTTCGGTCTGCTTCCCGTCAGTCCTCAGTCTGTGTACTCTAACCTGATATCAGGTCTCTTTTCTAAAGTCCCACACAGTGGTATCACGTGGCATGCTGTCTTCTGTGTCTGATTAAACCAAAGCCTGAATTAAGTTTTAAGCTTCATTTCCACTATGTACATCAGTTATTTGTTCTATTATTAATTATTATTATTATTCTTACTGAGTGCTAATAATAATAGCAATTTTGGAGGAGTAAGTCCGATTGATTTATCCATTTGCAAGCTGATAGTCACATAAAGAATTTCCAATCATGCCTATTACTATTTCCTGTTGTTAGAGTTATTGGAAAGCTTCAGGTACAGCGGGATGTGTGTGCAGCTTTCCTTTTGGGTAAAGGGAAGTGGTAAGTGGTATTATTCTGGATTTTATGATAGACTCATGATAGTTGCCCTGGATCAGGAACAAATGGAACAAAATGCCCATCTTCCAGGTCTCCTTGCTGGACATGATTCTGAAATATAATAACTTTTGATGCAGTTTCTCTTTTGAGTCACATGCTTCTGCAGCTTGAAAAGGTGCTCTGATCAAGCTTTGAACTCACTGTTGGTGACCATGACATCTAAAAAAGTCTATATGGAGGGGTCTGTTTTCCTTCGTGTCTAGGGATATGTGACTGTACCTCCTCCTACCTGTGGAACTATTAAAGAACAGTAAATTGGTGTTCTTGAGGTGGCTACAGAGGGACACACCTGGCAGGGGTCCTGGGACCCTTTCTATTCTCTGCTCCGATGTTCCTCCAGCTTGCAGTGGAGCAGGGCCCTGGGGAGAGTGAGCATGGACTAGCAGCAGTATTTCCTGCCAGTCACTCATGCAGAAACCCAGGCACATTCCAAGCCTACAGAACCAGAATCTTTGGAGGTAGGATGGAGATGTCTAGGTCTCTCCAGCTCTCCAGTGACTTGACACACTTACGTTTGAGCACTTTTTGGAGATGTGTGCCCTCTTCTCCATAAGATACCATTTTTATTGCTGGATGACTCTAGCTAGTATAAATCCTTACCTTGATTTATGTAGTAATTAGAGCGGTGGGGCTGCGTCCCCAGCACCCCGGCTGCTTGGCTAGCTTATGCCCCGAAATAACAACACACAAACTGTATTCATTTAAACACTGCTCGGCCCATTTCTATCTAGCCTCTTCTCGGCTAACTCTCGCACCTGGACTAGCCCATTTCTAGTGTAGCCCACGAGGTGGCTTACCAAGGGGATTCTAGCCTACGTCCATCCTGGGTCAGAGCTTCATCACGTGTGTCTTCCCGGGAGAGGGCAGCATGCTATCTCTGCTCCAGAGCGCAGACCTGTCGAGTCTGAGCTCACTTCCTCTTCCTCCCAGCATTCTGTTCTGTTTACTCCTCCCACCTATGTTTTAACCTATGAGGGCCAGCCAAGCAGTTTCTTTATTGCTTAACCAATGAAATCAACAGATTGATATATGACACTCCCGCATCACTTCCCCTTTTTCTGTTTAAACAAAAAAAAGAAGGCTTTAACTTTAACATAGCAAAATTACATATAACAAAAGTTATCAAGCAAGAATTACAGTTACAATATTTATATCTATTTTATCTTTTAACGTAACTAAGGAAAACTATAACTATAACTATCTATCTATTCTGCAACTCCATCAAAGACTCCAGAAGAATACAATATTACCTAAGCAAACAAAAAGTAAGCACTTTTCAAAACTCTAGAAATCACAGAGACATCTCGCTGCCTGGACAGTCACCCAAAGTTCCTCTGTACCATTGGGGCATCCATCTTCGGCCTACAGGCCTATAGTTTCCAGCAGACATTTCCACAAAGCAGGAAATTTCAAAGGCAGTCACTATCTGCTTGTCCTGAAGAATGTCTTGCAGACTCTTTCATGAATCAGGAACCCCGAAGATCTTCTCACCTTTAGGCAAGTTCAGCAGTCCTCTCTCTGTGGGTTCTCTGTGTCCAGTTTATGCAATAGTCCAGGCAAGAACAGTTTCTTGCCCAAATGGCTATCAAACTCCATAAGGATCCTCTTCGATGCCCATCTTCTTCTTGAAGTAGATTGGTGCTGCCAGGAGCAGAGTGTCTCATTGTCATGAAAAGTCCTAAGTTATTAAAACATTAAATGCCATATTCTGCAGTCTTTGAAAGATATGAAGAATGTCTATCTAACTGAAATGTATCTCTATATATCTAGAAAATCTAACTAACATGACTACAAGCTTGACTATTACTGATGATTATCCATTAACCTATATTTCTTAATTGTACATTACATTTTTAATGAACTACACAATCACAATATCTTAATCAATAGCAGAAATATGCATATACATATAACAAAATTGACCTTAAATCTCTATCAATAAAGCAAAATCTATACTAATACAAATTATTCATACCTATATCAGATTTATGATTGCATCTTATATCTGAAATCACCAGCATCTAAGTCTCACCCATAATAGTTAGAAAACTACAATTTTGGTGGCTCATCAAAATTTAGTGATTATAATTATTATAAAAAATGTTCACATTAGCTCTTTATTTACATTTTATTTATTATATGTATTATCTTCATTTTATACAAAAGGAAACTAAGGCCCTTTGAGGTGAACAGAACTCCTAAGGATGGCTTCCCTGTGCAGTGCTCAGTAGATCATTTGTCATAGGATGACTTCCATGTACACTGCTCAGTAGAGTGTTTGTCATAGGATGGCTTCCCTGTGCACTGCTCAGTAGAGTGTTTGTCATAGCATGGCTTCCCTGTGCAGTGCTCAGTAGAGTATCTGCCATAGCATGGCTTCTCTGTGCACTGTTTAACAGAGTATTTGCCATGAGGGCAATGATTCTTTACTTGCCTTGGGCATTGCAGTGATCAGTCGGTTCTTGGGGAGCTACTGAGCACCTGAAATGTGGCAGAACAATGGTTCTCAACTTGTGGGTCATGACCCCTTGGGGTTGAATGACCCTTGAATGACCCTTTTACAGGGATCGACTAAGACCATTGGAAAATACAGACATTTACGAGTCTTTTTTTAAATAAAATTATTGTTATGAAATAGCAATGAAGTAATTTTATGGCTGTGAGTCGCCACAATGTGAGGAACTGTATTAAAGTATAGCGTTGGGAAGGTTGAGAACCACAGCACTGGAGTGGCTCAGAGCTCTTCTTACATGTAGTGTGTCATCCCCCTCGCCGGCCCCTCCCCACCCCACCATGTGTGTATCTTCCAGTCACTGTGAGGTTGTCTGTGGAGGTCACAAGTCCACGCTGGGTGTCTTCCTCCCTCGTTCTCTATCTTAGTTTTTGAGGCAGGGTCTCTCACTGAAGCTGGAGTTGCCATTTTAGTTAGACTGACTGTTGCTGAGTCCCTAGGATCTGCTCTGCTCGGCTCTGTCCTCTAGCGCTGGGCTACAGGCAAACACCACCTGTGGATGCTGGGGATCTGAACTCGGCTCCTCATGCTCGTCCAGCAAGTGCTTTACCCACGGAGCCATCTCTCCAGCCCCTTGATAGATGTATTTTTTTTATATAAATGTACTTTTAATTGTGTTTAGTTTAAATGTAAAGTGTTCCATCCTGTTAGACACACAGTTCTTGGTGATTTCATAGGTTCAGTATTTTCTACTGCATTGCTGTAAAAGAATATCATGAGACAACTTGAGTCATGTCTTCCAATATTACAGCATTACAGTCAGTGATTTCAGAACCGTATGAAGACGCCGTTGTTTGGAGGTCATTGTCGTTTTGTCATCAGTAGGGATTATTTTTCAGTTTATTCATGAGGAGTCCAGATTCCTCACTCATTTCTTGTGATGGTTTGAGTAGGAAATGTTCCCCATAGTCTCAGACAATTTGAATATTTGGTCCTCAGTTGATGGCCTTGTTTGAGAGACTTCGGAGATGGACCTTGTAGGAGGAGGTACGTCACTGAGGGCTGGCTTTGAGAGTTTAGACATTTGTGCCATTTTCAAGTTTGCCCACTCTGCTTCTTGCTTGTGGTTCAAGCTGTGAGTTCTCATCTTGCCACCTCTGCTGCAATGTCTTCACGCCGCTACTGGAGACACTAAGCCATGGAACAAATGCACATAAACTCTTCCATGGCTTGCCTTGCTTGTACTGTTTCATTGCAGCAATAGAAAGACATCATCCCGTTTCTATTTGACCTGGGTTATCAGAAGACACAGCTGAGCGTTTATTTGGTCTGGTGCTGCGTCCAGGGATATGGCTTGAAGACCAAGGATTCCCCTTGCCCCTGGGAGCTTCCCTTCTGCTAGGGAAGGCATGGTTGGTTCATCAAGTTGAGCCAAACAGTATACCCTGGTTTTGAGCTGCATGCCACAATCTCCAGGACTTTCCAGCTTAGGGAAAGTGCAGATCCTGGGTAGTTTGGCAATGCTGGTGAAAGCTTGGTGTAGCGCGTTGAATGGGTTTAAAGGAAACAGTCTGATTATAAAAGTGAGGGTAATGCCAAGACCTTTTGACATAGGATAAACCAGGAATAAAGAAGACGTGAGCTCTAGGTACCCTCAGACTAGGGAGACTTACCTGACTCATCGGGAGGATGGAATGGGGGAGGGGGTGTAATATGGGATACCAAAACCAGTTGAGGATCTGAAAGGTGGATGACCAGAAGGCTGTGATGGGTCTAGGTGCACTAGATAATCTTCCTCTAGCCCCAGTAGGGTGGTGTTGACTCGCAAGGCCTTCAAAGTAGAAAGGGACTCAGTTTATTAAAAGCAGCTCTAGTCCTTTGGATACCGAGCCTTCTGCAAATGTCCACCAAGGGCTTCCTGGTGGACTCAGTGGCTCTTTGTGACACTTTCTCTCAGTCTCAGTCCTCAGTACCAGCTAAAGCACGGCTGATCTCAGCAGATCAACACCTATGCGTAAAACCAGTCGGTTTTTCCTCTGTGCTGTAGCGGCCTTGAACCCCAGAGCCACCTCTTCAGGCAACGTCAGTCATTTTTGCAGAGATTTAAGTAATCACTTTCCCTCAGCTCCATTAGTCATGTCTGCCGTTTTATCTTGTTCTGTGCATGAATGTTCTCAGGCTGCCCCGTTGCTCCAGATGAGTACAAGTAAATGGGGTGTGTCATTATTCCTGCTCCTGGGAACAGAGAGATGCCAGAGACACAGTCTAATCCCTGGGCTGGGGACGGGGAGAGAAACGAGTTAATGCCTATGTATATGACAGGTTCTGCTGTATGTGTTAAATGGCCACAAAGGCGCCGGGAAGAGGCAGCAGGGATTTTTTTTAGGCAGTGAATGGATGCTATGCTTTTACAGTGTTCCCTAAAAATACCCATGTTGGAAATGTAATGCTCAAATTTGTTTTAATGGCATTTGGAAGTAGAAGCTTTAAGTGGTGGTAATTAGGGCCAGGTGAGGTCATAAGGCAAGGCCCCAGGAAGGGAAAGAAAGTTTGGAACTAGCGTGCTTGCTCTGTCTTCCCATGTGATGCCCGTGCCTTGTTATGTGGCAGCAAGAGGTTGACCGGATGATGACGTCATGTTCCTGGGCTTCCCGGGCACCAAAGGCATAGCCAAGCTGTATTTTATTCTTCAAAATTTCTCCTGTCTATAGTTGTTCAGTTAGAGCAACAAAATACACCAAGGCAAGAGAGTATTGGGATGGGGGTGGTGGGCACAGGTTGATCAGTTTGTAACAAGTTCAATTAAACTGATATGCCTTGATTATTATATTTTGCTTGCTGGGTTGATTTATGGAAACAGAAGCAGTCGTGAATTTCTTATAGAGAAAGAGAGAGAGGGGAGAGGTGGTTTTATGTGCTGGTTAGAAAGAGAAAGTTTGGGATAGCAGTTTGTGAAGAGGCTATCACTGAACTTTGTGTTATCCTCACTCCTGTTCTTACCTCGGAGCACTAGGAATTGAGCCTATCTGTCACAGCGCGCACCCCCATTCAGCAGGAAGCAGTTTGGAGAGAAATAACTGCGCCCATGTTCCCATATATTGTTTATAAATGTTTTTTTCCACTTAAAGGGGGATATGATATAGGTATGAGTAATTTGCATTAGTATAGATTTTGCTTTATTGATAGAAATTTAAGGTCAATTTTGTTATATGTATATATATATGTATGTATGTATTTCTGATCTTGACTAAGGTATTATGATTGTGGAGTTCATTTAAAAAATGTAATGTATATAGGTTGTTAAGGGATAATCATTAATGATAGTCAAGCTTGTAGTCATGTTAGTTAGATTTTCTAGATATATAGAGATATGTTTCAGTTAAATAGGCATTTTTTGTATCTTTCAAAGACTACAGAATATGGCATTTTTAAATGTTTTAATAACTTAGGACTTTTCATGACAATGAGACACTCTGCTCCTGGCAGCACCAATCTACTTCAAGAGGAAGATGGGCATCGAAGAGGATCCTTATGGAGTTTGATAGCCATTTGGGCAAGAAACTGTTCTTGCCTGGACTATTGCATAAACTGGACACAGAGAACCCACAGAGAGAGGACTGCTAAACTTGCCTAAAGGTGAGATGGTCTTTCGGGGTTCCTGATTCATTGAAGAGTCTGCGATACATTCTGCAGGACATAACAAATAGTGACTGAACTGTCTTTGAAATTTCCTGCTTTGTGGAAATGTCTGCTGGAAACTATAGGCCTGTAGGCCGAAGATGGATGCCCCAATGGTACAGAGGAACTTTGGGTGACTGTACAGGCAGCGAGATGTCTCTGTGATTTCTAGAGTTTTGTAAGTTTCTTATTTCTTGTTTGCTTAGGTAATATTATATCTTTCTGGAGTCTTTGATGGAGTTAAAGAATAGTTAGTTATAGTTATAGTTTTCCTTAGTTATAATAAAGATAAAATAGATGTAAATATTGTAATTTTTACTTGATAACTGTTTTGTTATATGTAATTTTGCTATGTTAAAGTTAAAGCCTTTCCTTTTTGTTTTAACAGAAAAAGGGGAAATGATGGAGGAAGGTCATTGGTTAAGTAATAAAGGAACTGCTTGGCCTCATAGGTTAAAACATAGGTGGGAGGAGTAAACAGAACAGAATGCTGGGAGGAAGAGGAAGTGAGCTCAGAGACGCCATGCTCCCCTCTCCTGGGCAGACGCGATAGCTCTGCTCTCTGAGGCACACGTGATGAACTCCGACCCAGGATGGACATAGGCTAGAATCTTCTCGGTAAGACCAGTGCTACACAGTTTATTAGAGATGGGTTGATCGGGATATAGAGCTAATGTGCCAAGCAGTGTTTAAATGAATACAATTTGTGTGTTGTTATTTCGGGGCATAAGCTAGCCAGGTGGCCAGGGTGCTGGGGAAGCAGCTCCTATTACAACAAAAACTTTGAGATAAGAACTCAATTAGTTGCCCAGACTAGCCTTGAACTTGTGACCCTCCTACCTTAGCCTCCTAACTAGCTTGGATTAAACCCTTGTGCCACCAGGCCTGGCATATCCCTTCTCCTCTGTAGGGAGAAAAAGCTGTTTCTGTGGCTTAGAACTTGATGCTGCAAAGCTTCCAGATGCTGCTTTCAGTTTTCTGTTCAGTCTTCCATAGGAAGGAGAGGAGCAAGAGCCTGGAAGACGGATCGGCTAGCACATCACTGGAACGCGGTTGGTGGGAGGCCTGGATGGAGGTGGTTTAGTGTGGGTGGGGAGGAGGACACAGATCCGGGCAAAAGTGAGGGTAAATCTGGGAGGGCTGACTCACTGGGCAGGTGGGAAGTGACTCAGATGACCCCAGTCTGTGAGAAGTGGCTGGGCATGTTAAAATCCATTTGAGGGTCATTGAGTTTAGGTTAGAGTTTTGGAGAAGAGGGGTCCTGTTCAGTTTTGGGAATTTTGAGTTTAGCGGGCTCCTGACTTTCCAGGCAGGTTATTCACAGGTTGACCTCAGAGCCACAGACTCATGGCCAGGGTTTGGGCTAAGGGGAAGTGAGTAGCTGGGCATGTTGGGGTTTGGTTCTTGCAGATTTCAGGGTGTGTGACATTGCTGGGACCATTTGCTGGGAATGATGAGAAGGGGAGGGTGCTGAGGAAGGTAAAGTTACCAAGTTTCATGACTCAGGGCATCTTATGGACAGGGACATTGTGTGGTAGGTAGTCCTAGGCTTAAGTTGCTCCGGAGAAGCCAGCAGAGGCAAGCACTGAGGAGAGTGGGCCCTTGCCTGTGATTGACATCCTTGGCCTGTTCAGCATCCCTTTCCACAAAGAGCGGAGGATGCCAGACCCCACTGGAGTGGGGGTAGGGTTCTCTCCCTCGTTTTATCCCTCCTTGTTACAGTGGCATGGCTGTGTGTTTCTGCGTCCCTGTGTGATTCAATGTCAGACTAGCTCACGTCTTACTTGGTAGCTGGGGAGTTACAGTGGCCTAAGAAATCTTTCCTTCTACTGCCACTGAATGCGCATGACCTTCCTAGTTTATACACCGATCATCTGGTAGGAACAATAAGAGCTGGGGCTTTAGGAGAGCCATCTGGTCACTGAAGGAAGAAGAGCTTTGGTGAGTGGCATTAGTGCCCCCATGAAAGAGGCCCTAGGGAGCTCATTCTCTTCTTCCTCGTGTGGGGACAGGGCAGGAAGGCACTACTCACAAACCAGGAGGTGAGCCTCAGCCAGAGCTGCATCTGCTGCTGCTTTCATCTCTGAGGTCCCAGCCCCCATGAATACATTTGCGGTTTACAGGCTGCAGGGTTTGTGGCTGTCTCTGCTTAGCAGCCCAAGCCAACCAAGACTCTGATTCAGTGCTCACTTTCACACGTCAAGAGTGGCACGATCCGTGTCCCTGCCGCCTTTCTGTGGGGCGCTAGCACTCTGCTCCATGCCCTTCTCTGTTGATTCTGCACATATCTGGGCGGGTGCTCTGAAACATGGCTGAGCTTGTGGAGAAGGGACCCACGGACGGGCAAGGTCGATGATGACCTGGGAGGCGTGGACCTGAAGGGGCTGGGTTGGCAGGTGTCATTTCCTCTGGCACTGAGAACAAGGTAGAGACACGTGTGCCCGCAGCTGGAGTAGGAGGCAGACTGTGGCATCCTCCCTGAGGGAGGAGGTGGCATCTCATGAGGGAGAGGAAGAGGAGTCGGGCTGAGGTACCAGCAGAAACCTCAGTAGGTACCTCAGCCTGAATGGGGACGGTATCATCACGGTACAAATGACTGGAACAATGGGACATGGATGACACTGGTTTTTTTTGGCTTTGTGTATATCATTTCCTCTGATCATATTTTGGGTCAAATATTGGGTCTTCCTATTTGTCTCTTTTGATTATTCTTTTCCCCAGTGTGTTTCTCAATGGAACAGTATTAAATGTATTTTGGTGACTTTTGTGTTAGATTAGTAGTGAGTATCGTGTAGGGAATTTCTCATCATAAAAGATAAGCAAGTCCGTGGTATACCTACAGATCATAGCAGACACTTTGGGTCTTTAGATATTTGGGGATTCTGCCCCATGTTTCTTGGTCCTGGTGGTCTTAGTTTATGTGGAGAGGACTGGGGGGAAGGTAGGACTGCCCAAGTGCAAACATGCTGAACACAAACTACTCGCTGCCACTCTCCTGGTGGGGACTCCAGAGACGAGCATCTTCAGTGATTTTCAGAACTGACAGTATTTTGATTTTGTCACAGTCAAGGCTGAGGCAGTCACTTCACAAAAACATATAGAACAAAATGACAGAAGTATGATTAGGGCCATTTTAGAGGTTGTCAGAAAATCTGTCTTAATCCCTAGCCCAGATTAATCATTATTTTTTAAAATGAATCCTAAGTACCCAGTTTAAACAAGTTAAATGTTCTAACATAATACAGTCCCTGAACATACTAAATTAGTATGAATGGGCTAAATAATGGTGGTAAGGAAATATGAGAAATCGTTGTTTGGAGTAACTAAATCGTTAGCTACATTTTTCTTTTTTTTTTTTT
>NC_022021.1:41581248-41582059 GCF_000317375.1 Microtus ochrogaster
TGGCTAGGCCCTCACAAAGCCAGAGCTAGAAGTAGGATCAAAACCCAGTGCCATTGTCCTTGGCTTCTCAGCAGCCCTCATTGTCCGTCATATTCAGAGAGTCCGGGTTTATCCCCTGCTTTTCGAGTCACAATTCAGCTGGCATTGGTGAGCTCCCAATAGATCAGTCCTACTGTCTTCGTGGGTGGTTGCACCCCTCTTGGTCCTGACTTACATTTTTCTATAAAAGTGGAAAACTCTCCACAGGAAACACAGCAGTCGGTGACACGGGATAACCTAGGGTGTGTGCCGAGAGGTTTCTCACAGCTCTTGCTGCTATCTGGTGGCGTGCAGTACCAGCTGAAGCCAAGGTGAAGCTGTGTGGTGATCCCTCAGTGCGGGGAATGCTGGGACACCTCGGATACATCATACTTTTGTTTCTGAATTAGGTTTTGGTTGCTGAGTGTCCAGAAACCCTTCACTGTTGCCAGATTTTTCAGGACCCTCGTATCCAGTCCCACAGCCCCCAGTTTAAGGGATCTTAGAAGGCAAGACAGCTCCCTCCTCCAGTGGAGACCCCAGTTGTCTTGCTATTCCTGTCAAGCTTTTAGAGAAGGAAATTGAGTTTCTCCTAGCACTCACGGGGACTTCCTTCCCATAGGGATCCCAACTCCCATAGGGACTCCCACTCCCGCAGAGGTTCCTCTTCCCCCACAGAAGCCCCACCCCCATGGAGGGCCTCACCCCACAGAGGTTCCCCCTCCCCCACAAAAGTGTCCACCCCCATGAAGAGCCTCACCCCACAGAGGTTCCCCCTCCCCCACAAAAGTGT
>NC_022021.1:41582159-41584963 GCF_000317375.1 Microtus ochrogaster
CAGAGGTTCCCCCTCCCCCACAAAAGTGTCCACCCCCATGAAGAGCCTCACCCCACAGAGGTTCCCCCTCCCCCACAAAAGTGTCCACCCCCATGGAGAGCCTCACCCCACAGAGGTTCCCCCTCCTCCACAAGTATCCACCCCCATGGAGAGCCTCACCCCCCGCAGAGGTTCCCCCTCCCCCACAGAAACCCCCACCTCCATGGAGGGCCTCACCCCCCCGCAGAGGTTCACCCTCCCTCAAAGAAGCTCCCATCCCTGTGGAGGGCCTCACCCCCACAGAGGTTCCCCCTCCCCCACAAAAGTGTCCACCCCCATGGAGAGCCTCACCCCACAGAGGTTCCCCTTTCCCCACAGAAACCCCTACCCCCATGGAGGGCCTCACCCCACAGAGGCAACCACTTCAGGCATCAATTATCTGGGCTGGGTTCTATTTTTTGAGTTGTCCAGTGACCTAGTTTCATCATATTTCACTTCCTTTCTGTGTTTGCCCTTTTGACCCAGAAATAGATTTTTGTATACAGGTAACGTGTCATGTGGACTCTAGCTGGTCCAGATGCCTTCGTGCCTCAGGGTGGTAGGGTGGGGGTGTTTGGGATGCAGGCTTGGGTGGCTGAGTTTGCAGAAGTGAACACTGCCTTTAAGGAAGATGTTTGGAACACCGTGGGTGGGGTTGGACTGCTGGGCTACAGGGCAGGTGTTTCCATTGACAGGAAACAGAGAATGTTGGGAGATGTTTATCATTTCACCCTTCACTGGGCTGAGTCATGGGGTTCTTATTTGCTTCCCCAAAACCTCTGTCTCCTGCTTCAAGGCTCTGCCAGTGTCTCCATCTCCCATGCCCAGCCTCTTCTCTATCATTAGGCTTCAGAGTCAGTCCCCAGTCAAGATGTTTCTGGCCACGCGATCAAGGGCTTGCCTCTTATGTTCAGGTATTTCTATTGTTAAAGCAAAATGCCCCCAACTGGGTATTTATAAAGAATGGGTTTGTTTTCTTAAGATTTTTTTTTTTTTGAGATAGGGTTTTACAAGCCATGGGTAGCTTGGAACTCACTATGTAGAACAGGTTAATCTCAGACTCATAGAGATCCACCTGCCCCAGCCTCCTGAGTGCGATGAAATGTGTGCACCACCGTAGCTAACAATATTATGGATTTATTGATTTACACTCTGGAGTCTGGGATGTCCAGGAACATGGTGCCTCTCTCTGACAAATTTTGTCGTCCTCTCTCAGAATATGGTAGGAGGGAGAAAGGCAAGCAAAAGGAAAAGCAAGGGTGTGGGGGGCGAAGAGGCCACATGTACTTTTATAGCAAACCCAGTCCTGTGGTAACCAACTACACCCCAGATAGAACATTAATCTTTTCACTAGGGTGGAACCCTTGACCTAAATCAGTTCTGTTACCCCATCTCCCAATACCCTTGCCCCGGGAATTTAACTGCCAGCGTGTGAAAGTTGAGGTACATGTTTGAACAATAGCATCTATGAGTTCGTTCGTTCGTTCGTTCGTTCGTTCGTTCGTTCGTTCGTTCCTTCCTTCCTTCCTTCCTTCCTTCCTTCCTTCCTTCCTTTCTTCCTTTATATTTTTATTTGCAAAAGGAAAAATTATTTACGATGGTGATGTGTGATTTGCTACTAAACTAAGTTACCCAAAAGCATTTTTTAATAGAAATTAAAGAATAAATACTTCAGAAATTAGCCTGGTAAAGTTGTTTGAAGTTAATTTAAGGGCATATTTTAATAACCAAGGTTACTATGAGTCTGGAGAAGCACTTCCTTTAATTAAATTACAATATGTAAAACCCAGCATCATCAGGATTAAAATTTATGATAAATAGCAGTGAGGTTCTTGCCTGTGATGTGTTAAGTTCATGAGTGGAGGACACGGCAGATAGGAGATAGAATTTGTTACACTGAAAGTGAAGTTTGATGGCTCTTCCCCGGATCAGAGGGCTGTCAGTCCTGTACAACAAAAGCCTGAGCTGTAGCACTAAGAAGCCTTGTCTGTGCTCAGGCCTGCACAGAAGGGCGCCGTGCAGACTGTAAGCGATGATTTCCTATACTCTGCCTGGAGGCTGGGCTAATGGATGCCCATATTTTCTTTGAAGTTTTTTTCCCAATCAAATACAGTTAGGAAAACCACATCTTTCTTAAGGCTTCATTGGTCTTAGTTGCTCATTTCCTACTTTATTCCTGTAAATATATAATAACCTTTAAAATCCTGCAGTGGGTGAATAAGGAGCAGATTTAGGGCAAGGGTGACATAGACTGGCCTGGAACTTACCCTGACCTGGCGGAGGTCCCCCTGCTCCAGCCTCTGAACATCTGGGAATTTCAATTCCAGCTGTGCTTCTGTTCTTATGAGAATTTGTTAAAATCTGAGAGCATTTTATTTTATTCTCTTTGTGCTTATTTTTTCTAAGTCCTAGAGACAGAATTCAAAATGCTGTGAACTTAGGTCAAAGACAAAAACTGCAGTGACAGAGCATATGATGTGGGGAATAATGCATATAAAATTAAAATCCTGTTTTATGTGCATACATGCACACACACAAAAACACACATGTACACCAAGACCTATTCACATGAACACCAACGTACACACACAAGTGTGCATTCATGTAAATTGATGTTTATGCCTATATACAGACACACATATACATATACATGCACACACACATGCAACCCAGACACAAACACAGGTGCACACACATGTACACACAAAACACAGACATGCAAACACATATCGTATGTGTACACACAGACACACATACACATGCATGTACATGTACACATGTACACA
>NC_022021.1:41585063-41617345 GCF_000317375.1 Microtus ochrogaster
CATGCAAACACATATCGTATGTGTACACACAGACACACATACACATGCATGTACATGTACACATGTACACACAAAACACAGACATGCAAACACATCGTATGTGTACAAACACATATACACATGCATGTACACACAAAGCAGACATGCAAACACATATCGTATGTGTACATACAGACACATATACACATGCATGTACACACAGACATGCAAACACATATCGTATGTGTACTTACAGACACATATACACATGATCTACACACAAAACACAGGCATGCAAACACATATCGTATGTGTACGTACAGACACATACACACATGCATACATACATGCGGTTGCATTTTGTTTGTGCTCTAACAAATAAAGCTTGCCTGAATATCAGAGGACGGAGCTAGCCACTAGTTAGCCATAGAGGTCTGGAGGTCTGCACAGACAGACAGGAAGTGCTATGGCTGGGCAGAGAGGAATATATAAGGTGGGAGGAGACAGGAGCTCGGCCCTTTTTCGGTTGAGGAGTTAACAAGGCAAGAGTAGGCTGTGGCTTGTTCCTTTGTCTCTCTGACCTTTCAACATTTACCCCATATCTGGTTCCGGGTTTTTATTATTAAGACCAATTAGAATTTGTGCAATACACACAGGCACATGTACACACACACACGCAAGTATACATGCATTACACAGAGACACATGCATGCAGACACATCTTTCACATTGGCTAACTTCACTGGACTTGCAGTAAACTGTGGCCATCTTCCACTGTACTTTCCCACTCCTCTTTCCCTCAGCTGTTGCATGCTCAGCTTTCCTTAGACTTCCTAACTAATAATTCTGTAACATTCTTAAAAATGCCGCATCTTATATAAGCAGTCTAAGGGAGACTCAGCCTGAATTGGGGACCAAGAGAGAGTAGGGGGGTCCCCATTTTTCTGGAGAATAACTTAATTGCTGGTTTGGTCTGAGTTCTTTGTTTTTTCTACATAAACTCTTCCTGTCCTGCTTCCACTGTGATTATTCATATCATAGCTTTTGGTTAAATTATTCCCAGTGGAGCTAAGTAGATGCTGTGTTTAGACTTCTCTTCTGTGCGCGCGCACACACACACACCACACAATTTACATACACCATATACACACATACACATAATACACAACACTACACACGCACCACAAGTGCATACACACATACATACACACCACACACATACACACACCACACACGCATACACACACACCACACACATGCACACAAGCATACACATACACCACACATACACATCACACACCACAATACATACACCATACATGCATACACACACATGCACACACACACCACACAAGCATACTTACTTATACACACACCCCATGCATACATATCACACACACACACACACCACACACATACACACACTTCACATACACACACCCCATACACAACCCCCCCCCACTTCTGTGATTTAATCCTATGCTTTGCACATGGGGGACAAGTATTCTACAACTGAGCTTCAATTACGCTCCTCCTACGCATATTCCAACTTGAGGGAGGGTCCTGCTATGGTCAGAAGTCCTAGAACTCATGACATTCCTGCTTCAGCTTCCCAAGTAGCAGGGATTAGAGGCCTGAGCCCCAGCCTGGCCTGGACTAGCTAGGCAGGCTTTCAACCCTGGATTTCTTTTCTTTTCTTTTCTTTTCTTTTCTTTTCTTTTCTTTTCTTTTCTTTTCTTTTCTTTTCTTTCTTTCTTTTCTTTTCTTTTTTTTTTTTTTTTTGATTTTCGAGATAGGGTTTCTCTTTAGCTTTTGGTTCCTGTCCTGGAGCTAGCTCTTGTAGACCAGGCTGGCCTCGAACTCCCAGAGATCCGCCTGCCTCTGCCTCCCGAGTGCTGGGATTAAAGGCGTGTGCCACCGCCCAGCCCAATACTGGATTTCTTGATTTGTTTTTCCTCTGAAGGTTTCTAGGAACTTCTGTCTCTCTTTGGTTTCTTTTCTTTCTTTCTTTCTTTCTTTCTTTCTTTCTTTCTTTCTTTCTTTCTTTCTTTCTTTCTTTCTTTTTCTTGATACTTTGTCCCAACAGATGACACCTGCTTTATTTTAATTCCTTGTTCTAGGTTTTATATGCAAACTCAGTCCTTCAATTACAGAAGGTTTCCTTAAAACAGGGAGTTGTTCTCTGCTATTTTTATTTTGTCTTGTAATTTTTTTCTCCTGGAAAATGCATTAGTCAAACGTTGGGCTTCAGTGGTTCCAATTTTTTTCACCATTTGTCTCTGTTTATTTTTCAGTTCTTCACTGTGATTCTTTTATCTTTCAGTCACTTAAAATTTGCTGTTTCCCTTTTCATTCTAAGACATTTCCCCCCCCTGGTTTTTGATTTCTCCTTTTTGAATGCTCTTGATTTGTTTCTAGATTTGGGCTTTTTGGCTTTTTCTCCTTGAGAATTTCAGGGAGTTGACTTAATGTTTTCCTGTGTTGGTTCAGTCTTCCAATACACAGAGTACAATATGTGTTTTGTACTCTGTGAGACGTTGGAGGTTTTCTCTAAATATTTAATAGGGAGCCTTAGGCTCCTGTTCCCATTTCACAGTGAGTGACTCTGACAAGGAGCAAGGTGGGCCAGGGTGTGACCTCAGCGTGTGGTTATTGTGGTTTATCTGATGCAACCTCTCTCTTGCATCCCGAGGGCATAGTCAGCAATGCTTTGGCCTGCCCACGTTTGGAATGAACTGACTGCCACAAGCCTCCTGTGGCAGGAGCACAGGGCATAGAAGTAGAAGAAGCCTGGCTGTGTTCTGGAAACTGAGTTTGAGAGGTGGAGGAGGCTGAAGATGGAGACTCTGGAGTCGAATTCTGATACCCTACTCCCTTATTTTCAACGTAATCCCCATTCCTGCTCTTCTGTCTCTGAATGTGAACCCTGCCCTTTGATGTCTTCAGAGAAGAGGCCTCTGTTTCTGTAAGGGGATAAGAGAGTATCTCTCCCACACTTGGATGCTTCATTGTCAAGATTTTGGTTCCTTCTCAACCCTATCATCCCTTCCCCAGGTCCTAGCATGTAGGTCCAAGTCTTTTCCAGCACCCATTCTGCCCAAAGGACTTTTTTTTGACATCTAGGTTGCTGTTTTTTGGTCTTCTGTTTGTCCATCCTGGTCCCTGTTTTACTTTTTTCCTGGTGCACTTAGGAGAGGTAGGGACAGAGAAGGGCATGTGTTTAGAGCTCCATGTCTGACTCCAAGTCAGTCCTTTCCTACTGTAGGTCTGTCTACAGGAGACGGCATATGTCATCTGCATGCGCTGTGGTGTGCAGTAGCTGCTCAGTTATCCCAGAGGAGAAGACGAAATGATGGCTTTCGAGACTGTGGGAAGAAGTATGTGTACAAGGCCTCTGCTTACCTCCCTGGAGGACACTTTCTGTTCTTTCATTTTTCTTCCTCCAATATTGGTTGTGCTCTTATGTGAAACCCTTTCCAATCAAAGTATGTGACCCTTCATGTATTTTAAATTAAAAATTGTCCTAACAGTCACTCAGTTCTGAGTGAGTCCTACCCATGGTTTGGAGTTTTCACAAAGTAGAATATTCAGGAGTGTGTTGGCCACTTTCATCACTATGACTAAATACGTGGCGAGGCTCAACATCACAATGGAAGGGAAGGAAGTATTTATTTTGGCTGATGGTGTGAGGGGATGCAGTCTGTCATGTATGGAAGGCGTGATTGTAGGAACCCAAGGGTTACACTGAGTCTGCAGTCAAAGAGTAGAGAGGAATAAATGCATGCATTCAGCCAGCTTTCTCTCTTTCTACTTTTTATTCAACCCAGGCCCCCAGCCCATGAGGTGCTACCACCCATCTCTAGCACAAGGTCTTCCCCTTAGTGAAGCCCCTGGAAATGCCCTTACAGACATCACCAGATATGTATGTCATCTAGATAATTCTAAATCCAGTCACAATGAAGATTAAACACTGCCAAATATAAGGTTTATTTGGTTTTTACTGCTTGTATCAACTTGAAGATGACATTTCATACATCATATTGTTATATTCACCCAAACTGTAAGCAAATAGAGCATGATTTGGTGAATAGAGGGTCCCAATCTAAGAAAATAAACCCTACATATCTTTAGCCTATTGAGATATGTTATTGAGTTTTTAAAAATTTATTTTATGTGTATTTTGCTGGCATGTATGTAAATGTATGTGCCTGTGGGTGCTTGGAATTAAACCCAGGTCCTTAGAAAGAGCGCCCAATGCTCTTAACCACTGAGCCATCTCTCAAGTCACAACATTGAATTCTTAAGTGTCAGCAGGCTTTAATAACCTAACGGAGTCTAATAAAGGGAGGGCTGAATAGTTGGGGTTCCCTTTATGACCTTAGCTCCTTCAAACCCCATGGATTTTGCCATTTGATGTCTCCTGGGAGAAAAGCACAGTAAGGAGCAGATATCTTTGGATGTGAAGGATGCATATAACATGTATTCCAATCTGGTAATGGGAACGAGGCCTATCCTGTAAATAGGATTCTCTTGGGATACTCACACCGTAGCTTAGTTGGTAATGTAAATAGAGAGATTTGGGTGAGAAGGGTGACAGTAAATGACAAATTAGTGGTTCATTGTCTTAGCAAATGGCCAGTGGGGACATTTCAGCTAGAAGTCACCAAGCCTGAAATTGCCTGTGCTATGTCTGTCCTGAAACACAGGGAAGAAAGGAAGGGAGTTTTTCTGGTATGAAGGGTCTCAACAGGGTCTCTAGGAGGACAGCCACCTGGCTGGCAGGATCTAGAGGATGTGATGGTTTGGACGAGACCTTAAATGGCCAGTAGAGCTGGCCAGGTCACCAGGTATGCAGCCGGAAGGAGTTGTTCCAAACACCGGTGGGGGTGTGGGGCAGTGACAGTGTGAGGTGACAGGGTTGGGAGGCATGAAAGTCAGGTCAGCCATGAGAGGTCTGTGTAGCGGAGGGGTTAGGTTTTTCCCTGAGAGCAGTCTGAAGCAGCATCTGTCCTGGTGGCTAAACTTGTTTTCCACTTCCTCCTAAGGACACAGTGTTTGGAAGCAGCAAGAGATGAGGTGGAGAGAAGCTAGCCCAGATCCGTAAGGTCCTCAGCCACTGGCCCAAGTACAGGGACCAAACCTTTTAGACCTGGCCAGCCAATAGGGGATGATAGATAATGTTTGGCACTGACATCAGGCCTGGTGGGATGTGTGGAGCCCATGAGAGGCCAGAGAATAGGGAGTGAGGAGGAAGTCTGCTAGGTCCCCAGATTTCCACAGGATATACTGTTGGAGTGGCCTGAGCGCACCCTGCAATGTGGAGAGAACGTAGGGCAGAGAAATGAAGTGACCCCTTCCCCCAGGGGCGGACTCTGGAATGGCCGCTGACATCCCACCAAGTCTGAGGCCCACCTGTGTGAATCCCCAGCACTTTTGGAGGGTTCTCACATTCCGTAGCGAAAGGTAATGCACTTTCCTGGCTCCCTGGTTAGGGCTTATGGTTTGGGCATTAATAGAGAGTTGGGCCTTAGTGGAAGACACAGTGAGAAACCAGTGATTGACAGCACTGAAATTCACAGCCAGTGTGTAAAATGCTTATGTTGGCTGCTTTAGGCAGCTTACCCAATATGTGCAATGAGTGAATGAGAACCCTTAAGTATCCGTACGATGCCTGAATGAGAAATCTTAAGTATCCGTACTAGTACACTCAGTTAAGGGGTGACCCCAAAGACCAGAGACGTTGAGAGCCTTGCCAAGGGTACACAGATTATGTGTAGTGAAGATGGGTTTATGGTGCTTGTCCTTGACTTTTGGGGGTACTCTGTTTATCCATTGTCACTGGCCAGCCTGCTGGTCGGTCTTCTTTGTTGTCTTGTTAAAGACACCTTTCTCTGTGCTTGGTCTAGCTGCTGACTGCAGCTTCTCATGTTGAGGGAAGCAGACATCAGGTGAACATGTGTGTTCTGATTTCTCACTCTTTAGGTCTTCAGGGCAAACTTAAAGTATTTCTCTTCTGTCTTTTGTCATCCATCGTCCAGGTGGAGGGACACAAACGTGGGTGTGGTGACTCTGGAGTTATGCAGGAAGGCCACCCTGGTTTGTGATTTTTTTTTTTAATTTACTGAGTTGTGCCCTGAGGAGATCAAAGTCAGACCTGGTAACTGAGCTGTCTTTTTGTGAACTTTATGTGATTCTAGAATAGGTTGTACCTGAATGACCCAGATGTTTGGTTGGCAGAGAGAAAGTCATGCCAGATCTTGGTTGGTTGTAGAACATTCAGAACAAATATCCCACCTGCCATTGTCTAGGATGCTTTGAGTAGAGAGAAGGTCATTGCTGTTTATATTCTAGACTTGGTTTGAAACTTGGGGCCACAAAGGAGCCATTTTACCCTTCTGGGCTTCCAAATGCCACTCTGGCATTTTAGGTTTGTTTGCCAAACTGTGTAGCTGAGTGAAATACATCTGAAATAAAGAGATTTCTGCCAAGGAATCACAACTTCCTGGGACATCCTGCAGCCCATCTGCTCTCCAAGGGCACCAACTTGCTTCCAGTCTCCCCGCACCTGGGAGGCACTCACTCCTGTGATCTAGTTGCACGAGCTCTGACCTAGTAAAGTGGGTTGTTTGGTTGGCAATTAACTCTTTCATCAGAAAGCCTCTCTGTGATGAAATGAAGGGAGAGGGAATCTTTGTTTTGGTTTATTGATGAGGAAACTGAGTCCCAACATCCTACAGGAAGCCATTGACAACATGACCCATGTCAGAATCTCCAGCCCCCTCTGTAAATTCTGCTGCAAAATGTTGAACCGGTGAATGCAATGAAACTTAGGAAGCAGGGTAAGAACATTCTAGAGAACCCAGATCGCTGGTTACGTCTGCGGATCTGTGTGGGAACTTGACTGTGTCGAGCCAACTGTGTCTCTGGGACCTCTTTGTTTGTGTGGGTTTTAAAAGAAACATTTTTATCAGCACATATTTATTATACATACTAATGCATTTTCGTACATGTTTGTAAAATATTTCGATCATATTTGTCTCTCATTACTCTCCCCAACTCTTTTCCACTCCTGTTATAATATTTCCTTCTTCCCCAGCTAACCCCTCTTCTATTTTCATATTTTTTTTAATGACTTAGTGAGTTTCATTCGGGATGCTTACAAGAGCACAGACAACTTTGGAGCTTTTTGAGGGTCTAGAATGTCCTCATATTCACCCAGGGCCTTTTTGCTGTGCCCCTCACGCCTTAGCCCTGCACTTGCCCTTCTTACTTTCTGGATGAATGAAGCTGCCTGTTAGAAGTCACACTGATAGACGCTCACAATGGAGGGCATTCTCTTACTCAATGTATCAATGGCTTGAGTCTGACTCTACTTGAAACAGGACATTGGGCTCGTGGCGTCGTGGCCTTCTTTCGAATTATGAGGGAGGATCCATCCTCAAAAGACCTTTTGTACAGGAAATTCTTGGCAGCTGAAAACACATTTACCAATCAAAGGAAACATTTTCCTGATCTAATTATGGATTTATATTGGTGTTTACTGAAGCAGCTTGAAGGCCTGTTAACGTGGACACGGTCGCTTTGATGGCTCTCTTGGCCATCAAAGTGCAGCTTAATGAAATCTTCGTAATAGAATGTTCGCTCCTTCTCATGCAGCCCTTCTTAGTTATTACATGTCATGTAAAGTCTATGGGTCTTGCAGGAGTGTCCATCTCACAGCCTGCAGGGCCACACGCAGCCCACGGTAGCTATGAACGTGTCCCACTGCGAAATTGCAAGCTTATTCGAAACATTATGAGATATATTTATAGTTCTTCTGTAACTTGACTGTGGCGTTTGTGAGTAATAGTTCTTCTTTGTCAACTGACCCAGAAAAATCAAAAGGTTGGACACACTTACATGAGCCCATATGCACCCAGGACCTAAAGACTTTGACCTTTCCTTTAGAATCAAAACCAGAATTAGAACGAAGACCAAAGGAGCCACTGTGTATGAGCTGTAACCGCTGTGGCTTTGCCCACAGCCAGAACTTGGTGTGGAAATTTAACTGTGAGTCAGAGATGGCTTCATGTCTGGGAACCATTTGCTCATCACAAAATCCTAATGCATCTTTTCCTGCGGGGGAAATGGCTCCTCAGCTGAAGGAGGGACATTATAGGGACATTATTCCTGCAACTTGATGGGCATCGCTAGAGGTACCGACTGTGCGCATCTTCATCTTTTAAGGAATGAATGTTTGTCATATTGGTTTACTTTGAATTTAACTTCAAAATACCTTCAGAGTAAATTGAAAATAGGAGGCATCATTTTTACAATGCACAATGGGAATTTTTAGTGTGAGAATTTTAGCCTCTTTTTCACTGTTCATGAAAAATAGACAAATTTTTATCCTTTTATTATACAAACTGTCTGAATACTTAGAGACAGTAGTGAATTTCAGTTTGGGCTCAGGAGCTCAGTGTGTTAGACCATGTACTTAAATATGATTCGGAGGGAATAAGATGCAATTTCAGGATTGCTTTTGTGTTCTTTTAAATCCACTAGTGTTAGAGAACAACAGTACCTTTCAGTAATCAAAAAGGGAATTGAACCTCAGGAGAGATTATTTAGTTAGCTTTGGTTGTTTGATACAGGGTTACATAGAGATGAGTCTGGTCTCGATTTTCCTATGTAACCGAGGCTGCCCGTGAACTTCATCCTCTTACATTTAACTCCCAAATGTTGAGATTGTTAGCACATGCCTGCTTTATTTTTAAGAGTATCACTGATTATATAGTCAGGTTTCATGCATATGTTGGTGCCCTGTGTGACTCAGGTACTGCAGCTGCCCAGCGAAGGTCTTCTGTGTGAGTTTGGCTTCCAAGACCACAATGCAGCCCATCCTTGCTGCATTGCTTGCTGCATTCAAGAGCGTGAGTATTGAGCAGCCGCTATCCTAGGGTGCCCATCTGATGTTAATTGAGTAAACCATTTGGCAGTTGTCGAATGAGCCCCAACCCCAAGCAAGGGGCCTTGACTGCTGCTCTTGATAAGGCAGTGCCTCAAGCTGGGAGATGCTGGGAAGCAGGCAGGAGTGGGCCCATCCCGTGTTTGAAATGGAGAAGGAGGTGGTGAAGAAATGAACAGGGAGATAGATAGGCATGCAGGAGGGAACCATGACGAGGACTGTGGAAGGGGAAGGGGTGCACATTCCTTTGGGGAGCAGTGCGTGTCTGCTTTGATGGCAGCCTGCCAAGGAGTCCGGCTATGTCACCGTGGAGTGTAACCACCATGTGCACTTGGTAGTGAATCAGGCTGTGCCTAGGTCAGGCTTTGCTGCGTGGTTGGTTGCCTCTTGCCAGAGAGCCTGTTTTCTTTTTCTTTCTTTCTTTCCTTCTTTCCTTCTTTCTTTCTTTCTTTCTTTCTTTCTTTCTTTCTTTCTTTCTTTCTTTCTTTCTTTCTTTCTATTTTTTTCTCAAGATACGATTTTTCTATGTAACAGTCCTGGCTGTGCTGGAACTCACTTTGTAGACCAGGCTGGCCTCTAACTCACTGAAATCCGCCTGCCTCTGCCTCCTGAGGTGGACTTAAAACGCATGCGCCGCCACTGCCCAGTGAGCCTGGGGTTTTATCCATCAGTCAAGAGGGTAAATTCTTTCTGGATATCTGGATTTTAAGTTCGGATATAACAGACGTTATGATTGGGTTGTTTTCAACAAACCCTCCTTGATGGTATGGCATTTAAGAGCACACATTTGCCTCTCCTCCTCTTCCTCGTCTGCCGGAAATGAAAGCTTGAGCTGGGGATGCAGACCCCAGGTCCTCCCCGCTGACTGCAGTTGGAAGCCATTCGCAGTTGACTGAGGCGTCTTCCTTTCATGTTGGGGTTTGATGTGAAATGTTACAAACGAAAGGAAGCCGTGCTGCTCAGCTGGGGAGCTTAAGGAAAAGCTGTCCTTTCTCCTCGTTACCTTTTCTTCTGTTCTTACTCTGCACGTTGTGTTTCCTGGGCTCTGTTTCTCTTGTTCGCAAAGTTAATACGGTGCTGGCCATCTCAGGTGGAATTACCAGGAGAGACATATGTTTTCCATTGGAGCTTGGGGACGACTGGCGTTGAGGGAGGGCTTTGTCTCCCTTGTTTAATTAGGGAGTTGTTAGGGTTGTTTGTTCTGCTGTGCAGTGCACATGTGTGCACACAAAGGGAGTGGAGACTAAGCCAACCTGCTGCGTCCAGGCGCCACCGTGGCACACCCATGTGGGTTCTCAACGCTGTTTATTGGAGGGGGTGGCTTTGCTCCCTCTTGTCACACTTTTAATCATTTCTCTTGTCTTTCTACTTAGTCACTGCTCTTTGTCAAGAAGCAAAGAGCCCAGAAGCTAGCAGATTCACCGTGGAGGAGTCGGTGTGGAGCTGCTCTCTCCATCCCTCTGGCTCACAGATGTTCGGAGAGCCTGAGGTTGTCTGAGCCGTGCTCGGACTCTAGGGTTGCTCTGCTTTGTTCGTGGGTTCCTTTCTACAACGCCGAGGCAGGAACAGTTTCCCACGTTAGCTTGACTTCGCTTCCTGTGCAGTTAAGAATACACCCCGCTAATAGTGATGTCTCAAGTTCGCACCCCGAAGGGGGCGTTTCAGCTCAGGGTTTGAATTCTTGTGGGCCACACTTTTAAGAGTCATCTTCATTTCTGTGGTTGAATTTTCCATTGCCTAGCATTTATATGTTTTATGTTTATGCTGTGTAGTAGATATTTAAGCTCTCTAAATTATTGTTTGGTCAGAGGAGTGGTAGCAATGAGTGCTCCTGGAGGCAGGCAGATTATGTGCATGCATACATGTGTGTGTGAGCACATGCGCGCGCATGCGTTTCTGTTTAGGAGATTCTGGAGAGAGGTGAACTAGCTTCCAGCAAGATGAATTCAACTCAGTGACCTATGTTTCTGAGTCGCCGTTTTATTATTTGTAAATAAAAATGAAAACAAAAAATCCCAAACTAAACCAAACACAAACAAACAAACCCCAAAGAACACATAAGAGACACCCTACAGAGAAACGGCGAAGCCCTGGTGGTTAATCCTCCTCACAGCTGCGGCCCACCCTGTGGTCATAGTCCATCTCAAAGGTGTGGTCCACCTGAGGGTGACACCTCCAGCCCAAAGCAGGGCAATGGTGGCCTTGCCGTGTGTTACTTCAGCTTTTCCTGGTTTCCTGCTTCAAGATGTGTCATTACACCTCCTCCCAGTCTGCGCTTTGGAGCCTTTTACTGAGGGTTATTTTTGGGATCATGAACTGTGAAGTGGGACATTAGAATATGATCTCAAACCCAGATACCTGCCCACCCGCAGAAAGCCCCACTCTGCAGCCTACTGTACGTGGAGGGGGAGATTCCATTTCTGCTGTGCAGGCTTGTGGTTAGACGGTGATTGCTGAAGTGGAGCCGGAGCCCTGTGAGCGTGCACACTGTCTCTGTCAGAGTGGAGAGCATGGCCTGTGTGGGTAAGGGACCCTAGAGAGTTAACAGCAACTGGGGGAGAGTCATTCTTAGCCTAGGTTACTCTTTAAGTGTAATGTTCCAGAAATCCAGAGTCTATGAAAATATAGAGGTGTGAGACCCGGGAAGCAGCTGTCAAAGCCGTCGGGTTTCTCCCTTCTTCCTTACACTTTTCTGTTGTTCTCTCTCCTCTCCCCACCCACTCTGGTTTTCAGACAGGGTTTCTTGGTGTAGCCCTGGCTATCCTGGAATTCACTCTGTAGACCAGGCTGGCCTTGAACTCACAGAGATCTGCCTGTTTCTGCTTTCCAAATGCTAGGGTTAAAAGCACACTCCACACTCCCCCAGCCTCTTTTTTTTTTAATTAAAAAAATTTAAATGTTGTGGTGATTTTAAGCCATTTTTAAAATCACATGCATTCATTGTACATGGCGCTGTGCTCCATGAGGACAGTTTACATCACACACATTCATGGTACATGGCGCTGTACTCCATGAGGACAGTTTAAATCTCACACATTCATGGTACATGGCGCTGTGCTCCATGAGGACAGTTTACATCACACACATTCATGGTACATGGCGCTGTACTCCATAAGGATAGTTTAAATCTCACACATTCATGGTACATGGTGCTGTGCTCCATGAGGACAGTTTAAATCTCACGCATTCATGGTACATGGTGCTGTGCTCCATAAGGACAATTTCACGCAAGTGTACATTGCTCATCTTTTAACTTGACCCATAGGGAGGAGAAGAAATTGCCTTCCTTCCTGAGATGAGGTAACAGTCTCTGGCCTTGAGGAAGGCCTGCATCAAACACCATCTGTAATGTGGCCATCGGCGTCAAGTGGCCATTCCTGAAGCATAGTATAGTGACCAGTATCTGTCTCTGTTTACTCCTTCTTAGGCTGGGTCGTGCTCTGTCCGAGTGCTCTGAAATGGAGCACCAGGGTCTCCTCTTCCATCTAGCAATGAGAGGGTGTCCACTGAATGTGCCATGGCTCCTTCTGTGTTGTTTTAGATGTTACTTTTACCTTGTGTGAGTGGGGACAGCTGTTCTCACAGGGATTGGCTTCAGTTTTGAATTCCTTATCATAGGGCCGGCTTGCCGGGTCAGCATGATACTGTGCTGTGCATTTGGTGACAAGTGTCCACATCTGGTTTTGAAGCTTTTTTTTTTTTTTTTTAAAAAAAGGGTAATTCCAATGATGAAAATGCAGTTTGAGGAAGGATCTTATCACTAGGGACTGAATTTAAACACGAAGGGTCTTGGGCAGATGGTGTACTTGTTTCTGAGCTGTACTCGCCTCTGGGAGGCTGGGACTGTGTGCAGGCACGTGGCCTCCTTGCCATTTGAACACAACCCCCTATCTATTCGTAAAGTTTGCTAATCTAGTTTCATTTTTAAATAAAAAAAATCATTTATGTGTGTGTGTGTCTGTGTGTGTATACACGTGCGCACACACATCCAATACCTACAAGTGCCCAGGAAGGCTAGTAGAGGGAGGGCATCAGATCCCCTGGGGATAGAATTAAGACAGTTGTGAACGACCCTAGTGGGTGGTGGGAACTGAACTCTGGTCCTCTTGAAGGGCAGCCAGAGTTCTTAACCACTGGGGCATCTATCGTCCCTGCCAGATGTTTGTTTCTTTTCTTTCCACTTTCCATTCCTCTGGTCGCCCCCTTACCTTACCCCACTCCATGGCAGCCTGTGGTTTTGATTGACACTTTCCTGCCTTTACCACACCCCCATGACTGAATCTCATAGTTAGGATTGAATTTACTGGTAATCCAGCTAGAGCAGATTGTAAAGATCTTATCTTCCACCTTGGGGACTTCCTTTTCTTTGTCTTTACCAGGTCACATACAAGGTGCCAGGTAAAATAGTTGGCACTCGAAGGTGCCTACAACACAGTCCAAAGCTCCACATGACTTGATTTTCCCGGGACCTTTTTGCTGAGTTAGAATGCGAGGTGGTATGCCAGGGCAGTGTTGTTCACTGCCTTGGATCTGATGGCCGTGAGTCCCCTCTAGCCATGCCCTGGCCTCTCCCTTCCTCAGCTCAAGTGCGCAAACAGAACGCTGGCTGGCTGCTGTGCCTCCCCTGCACCAGTGTGCCATGCTGACGGGGCACATTCCCTGAGCTCACTGGATGGCCACTGCCTGTGTCACCATGGTGAGCCTGTGCCCTCCTCTCTGCAGCAGGTTCGCAGTGATTGTTGCTGCCCAGCATTTTCTGCTTCCTGAGGTCTCTGGAATCCCTCATCTTCCTAGAGGAAGAGCCCGTGCCCCCCTTCCCCCCATTCGGTCTTTTCATCTGTACAAGAATAGCCTCTCAAGAAAATAAAGTTAACCAAGTCTCAATCTGTGATTTGTAATTAAAAACATGACTTGGGCCTGAAGAGATGACTCAGTTTGTCAATTCCTCGGCGCACATAAGCTGAGGACCCAGGTTTGGATCCCAGCACCTAGCACACGCAGGAAATGTCTGGTGTAGCAATGTGTGCTTAGAAGTCCCAGGATTGGGGCAATGGAGACAAGCAGATCTTTGGCACTCCCTGGCTAGCCCGACTAGCCAAATTGGTGATCTCCAGGTTCAGTGTGAGACCCTAAAATAAGATGGATAACTGAGAAAGACACCGGTATTGCCCGCTGGGCTGCTCACAGCATGTGGACACACGTCCCCTATCACCCCACAGAGAAATTATCACCTTATCTCACTCTGCTTGCTGATTCTCGTTTTGAAAATTATTTAAAACATATATTTTATTGGTTTTAAAGAAGTACACCCCCCACACCTGGTCAGTACATACACATTTGGCAGTGCTAGGGATCAGAGCTCAGGTCTCAAGCACTCTAGGCGGACACTCTACCACCAAGCTTCAGCTGCACATAGGTTTAAATAAAGCTAAAAACCAGATTCAAGTTATAATCTAGAGTACCAAATTTATTTGGCTTCTCTCTCTCTTTCTCTCTCTCTTCCCACAAGACAGGGTTTCTTTGTGTAACCCTAGCTGTCCTGGAACCCACTCTGTAGGCCTGCCTCTGCCTCCCAAGTGTTCGGATTAAAGGTGTGCACCACCACCTCCCGTTGCTCTTCTTTGTAGAGATGTGCACGTCTATCATTATGTGTAGGCGCGCATCTCTGCTTGTGGGTGTATGCATATTCCTGCAGATTCCCCACCCAAGGCCAGGGGAGCTGGAGTTACAGGCGGTTGTGAACCACCTGATGTGGGTGCTTGCAATCAAACTTGGGTCTGAGAGAATAGAAAGAGCTCTGAACCACTGAGCTACCTCCCAAACACCGTTTCTCTCCTCTTATTGACAATTTAATTTCATGTAGCATTTTCAGTCACTAATTTTGCAGAATTAATATGGAAGATTGGGGATTTTCTGATATTAAGGGAGGTGGTGCCATGTACCTAACAGCTGGTAAAAATAATCATTTTCTGGTGGGATGATCTGGACTTTGAATGATGTTTGGTAAATCATTAGATCCTTGAGGCTTTCCTGCTGCTACCCTTCCCTCCCCCCCTTTCTCCCTGTTTCCCTCTTTTCCCTCCTCCTCTCTCCCTCCTCCCCTACTTCCTTTCCTTGTAGTACTTTAGATGGAACTCAAGGCCTCCTGCATGCTAGTCATTTCCCTACCACTGAGCCACCCTGCCACCCTCCTCCTTAGGATTAGTGCTGCCATAGATGGCCATAGGTAAAACTAGCCTAGACTGAAGACTGGGTCTGGGTGCAGTCTGGAGTTATATATATTTCAGTGAAGGGAGACAAAGCTCGGCTTTTAGGCCTCTGGTTTGGAAGAGATTCAGAGCGAATGATGGTTTGCAGTTTCTGCACCAGCACCATGAAGGAGTCCAGTGTTTATGGACTTTCTTTTAGCTCCCGACGCGATTCAACCATGGTACAAAGTGCGGGAACGGAGGTCAAGTTTTTACACAGGGAAAGAACTAGGCCTGTCCTTTCCATTCATTATTTAAAGAAGTATCCTGGCACCCTTTCTGTGTGCGACCCTTCCCTTGGCCCCATAAGACATTTGTTCAATGTGGCCTTGACTTTGCAGAACCCACCATGGAGTAATGAAGAGACATAGACTAGCTGAGAAAAGTTTTTGTGCTTAGACACTAAATGGGGCTTACAAAGGGTTTGGTCTGGAGCTTATCTCTTTCGTCATCCAAATTGCCTGAGCCCTATCTCCACTCTCTGGCCAGCCTGGTCATTTGGTTCCTGTGGTCTGCTTCTGTTGACTGAGGTTTTCTGTCCCACCAAGTCCCACATCCGTTTAGTCCCAAAGAAACACACAGAGGTCTACATTAATTCTAAACTGGTTGGCCTATTAGCTCAGGTTTCTTATTACTCCTATAACTTATAGTAGCCCATAATTCTTGTGTGTGTTAGCCACGTGGCTTGGTACCTTTTTTTGGCGAGGCAGTCACATCTTGCTTCCTCTTTGTCTGGCTTCTTCTGTGTCCAGATGAAGACTGTGGACTGACTCCTCTTCCCAGAATTCTCCTGTTCTCATTGCCCCACCTCTACTTCCTGCCTGGCTTCTGGCCAATCAGCATTTTATTAAACAAGTACAAGAGACAAATCTTTACAGGATGAAACCATTGTCACACAGCACTTCTAGTCTGAGCTAATAGGCCAACCAGTTTAGAATTAATGAAGACTTCTGTGTGATTTCTTTGGGACTTGACAACTGCGGGAACCAGGCAGGACAGAAACCTCAGTCAATATGTCTCTGCTTTCTGGACAGCCTGGTCATTCAGCTGTGACTTTATTCCAAGTCTCTGCAGCCACACAGAGAACCCACGGGTGTGAAATGCTGTAGACATCAATGAAGGGGCGAGGAAGGGCTGTGGTCTGTGCTGGAGTCTGAGTGACCCGTGCACAGCAAATTAATCTTTTGGGCTATCATTCCCTTGTTGAGCATTTGTAGAGCCAGTGTCTCAGCTCACTGTGGCCTATGAGCATCAAGTGCAGACTAGTTTTGTTTACCTAAAGCCTACACTGTGATAGGACTTACCCCCCTGAAATGGAAATAATCTGAACTTTACCCATGCCCTTTATTTACCATGAACAAAGTGTTATCTTTACATCTTTCTCTGCAACTTTCCCCATTTTTCTTATTTTTATTGGTACTCAAGCATATGTGGGTTGGGTTTCATTTTTCCCTACTAAGATTAAACTATCATCACATCATTTTTCCTTTCATTTTTATCCCTCCAAACCCTTCTGTGTACCTGTCCTTGCTCTCTTTCAAATGATGGCCTCTATATAAGTATATAGTTTATATGAAACACCTCTAATATATATGTCTATATATAGATGCATAAATATGTTTCTAAATATAAAAATAAATCTGCTCAGTGCGTGTAATGTTTTACACACACACACACCTCTGCATGCATGCGCACGCTTTCAGAGTTGACCAGTTGGTATTGGAAAATTAATTGGTGTGCTCTTCCCTGGGGAAGACCATTTCTCCTACTCTTGGATTTTCTAGGAGCCTGCAGCTCTTTGTCTAGGTCTGAGGCCTTGTGATCTTTCCCCCGTCCATATTAGCATGCCCATTGTTGTCCTTGTCCAGCTCATGTTTAGGCACTCATGTTGGTGGGACTTCATAGGTGGAGCTTCTCTGACATTTCTAGGAGACATGCTCTCACTTCAGACTACTGCCTGCTCTGGCTCTTACTATCTTTATGTCCCTTCTTCTGGAGTGTTCTCTCAGCCTCGGGTACAAAAGTTACTGGTCTCATTTCTTAAATGACCCAGACAGCTGAACTATCCCAATGATGGCAAGTGGGAAGAGACTGTTGGTTACATGAGAACAATATTCAAATTCAAAATCATGGCAGTGATTCTATGAGTCGACAAATGAATGAGTGGGTTGGAGATAGGAATGCCAGGAGGGTGCTTGCTTAGCATGCACAAACCTTGGTCTCCTCTCCAGCACCAAGCAGGCTAGGAAGGGTGATGCTTGCCTAGAATTCAGGACTGGGGAGGTGGAGGCAGGAGGATCAAAAGTTCAAGGTCACCGACCCTGTCTCAAAGGAGGAGGACAGAATAAAGCAAGGAGACAGACTTATTTAATATAAAAATGAATCAGAAGTGATGTTAGACAAGCATGGTTAGGTGACTACTTGTGGGTGGTGATCATGTGAGGAGTGTCCTGGGGGACGGGGCATTCTCATGAAGCTGTCGTCATGGTGAGGTGGAGAAGGAGGTCACACCTGATGGAGAGAGAGCACATGTAGTGATTTCTAGAACTGTCCACTCCAGCAGCAAGCAAAGACACAGTATGTCTTTATGAGACCAATGGACGATAACGCATGGATAACTTTATAGTTTATATGTGTGTACTTTTCTTATGTAATGTTTGCTTAAGATATGCATGTGTTTGTTGTCTTTGTCATACATATTTGCCTCTGTGTCCAAACCACGGAATATCCAGCCAGATAACAGTAATATCCCATGCCAGCTAAAAGAATATGGAATTCCTTAGTAAACAAAATATCCATTTTAGTGAAGACAGGTAGAGTTGTTTTGAGAGTATAGTTAATTGGTTGCAGGAAGTTCACTGGCCTACAGAAGATGCTCCTGCTTGTTGGAGTTTTAGGCATTGGTGGAAGTGATCTTTCTCGATGTTTATTCTTCTAGTCCCTAGGCTAAACCACATAGACACAAGGGCTAAAAGCCTTTGGGAAATGAGCTAGATTCAAGATGAAAAGGCTTGGTTTGACACAGTGAAGGTAAGGCTCATGTCCTGCCACTTGGTGCTTGGCCCTGCCTAACCCCGCAGGGAAGCTTGTGTTTTGTTGTCCTTCGAGGAGGTGTGAGCACACAGGACTGTGCTCCACAGTCACAGATAGGTAATGGCAATCCTCTTTCCGGAGGTCAGTGGTGCTCATGGGCACAGCAATGGGGCAGAGGCTTCCTTTCTAACCAGATCCAGGCCCCTGAGCTGTCCTGGAGTTTGTTTGTTGGAGTGACACTAAGCTGGAGGGGGGGTGTGTGTGTGTCTGTGCTGACGTTGTCAGTCCTGAAGAGGGCCATCATTCTCACTTGGCCTTGGACCTTGATTATGAAGGTCCTGAGTGAGGACGGTGTGTGTCTGGCCACAGACCCTCCCTTGGCATTGCACGTGGTTAGCCTGTTCTTATCATCTTTAGAGCATCCTGTGCTCTGCCGCGTTTAAGAATCCACAGACACCATAGGTGGTCACAGCACACTTCTGGGAACTGTGTGACTGAGTGCATCAGTGATATCCCTCGGATTCTGCTCAGGCTTTGCCCCGTGGAATCCTTGGGAGGGTCTGATGGTGATGAGTTCTTCTGCCAAGGATTATCGAATATTCTACAGTAGTTCCCTAAGGTAGGCGGTGGAGTAACTCACAGACACCTCAGGATGCAGCAGCTTCAGAGTAAGCGCTTATGAGAGCCCTTTATGATGGAGTGATTGTGAGAACAATGCAGTGGCAAGCCGGGGGCCTGCTGGACTCCTGAAATGCAGCCTACTAAATGTGGGTCATCCTGCTATTGAGGAGTGGCAGGGCCTGAGTCAGGACCGACACCTGAGATCAATAATGTGAATAAGGACAACTGAAATGCAGATAATAAACATGCAGGTGTGGTCAGACAAGGAAACAGATGTGATTGATGTCACCATCAAGGTCTGTCACTGTGAAGGATGTCAACAAGGACAGATTTAATATACTTAGGTTCAAACAGCATCTGAAAAATAGAACGCCTGGGAATTTTAATTGTCTATAAATTCAACACAGGCAGCATGCTGATAGAACTTTTTTTTTTAAAGGCTGTTCTGAAATGAGTTGAAAATGTATGTCCTCCACAAACCCAGCATACACATGTTGATGGTAGCTGGGAGTAGGTCTTTCTTGTCAGTCTTTCTGCCAACCCTCAAATAACAACACGGAGACTTATTATTAATTATGAAAGCTCAGCCTTAGCTTAGGCTTCTTCCCAACTAGCTCTTATAACTTAAATTACCTGTTTCTATTAATCTGTGTTCTGCTCCATGTCTGACTGGTGAATCCCACACACCTCAGATTCTTCCCCTGAGTTCCTTTCTCTTCCCAGAAGCCCCGCCTATTCTTCCTGGCTAGTTATTGGCTGTTCAGATATATTTTTTTTTAAATCAATCATAGAACACATCTTCGCACAGTGCACAAATATCCCACAACAGTAGCTTTAGTCTGAATCGCTAACAGCTGGGAGCAACCAAGGTGGTCTTCAGTCGCTGAATGGGTGAAGGGGCTCATGAAGTGGCAGAAGTCGCTCTATCTGAGAAGCAGTTGGCAGAGCGGGAAGGCGGGCCCACAGCCAGGCAGCATGTGTTCACATCTCAGTGCCACCTCACCTTGTCTTGGAGCCTTAGGCAAGTTTCTGGCCTCTCTTTGCTCATCTGAGTAATGGGGATAATGATGGTGTCTTCCTCATGGTTGGTTTTAGGGATGAAGCAAGCGGCTGAAACCCCTGGAATGGAGCCCTGCCTGTTGCACATCAGCTATTGCGTTCATCCAGGCACACCCTGCACCAGAGTGGGCAGGGGTCACGGGCTTAGGGCACACCTCCTGACTCTTAGGTTCCACCTACTCTCGTGTATGTGATATCCTCTCAGCCTGGAGCACGCCTCTCCTTCTCACCTGGCTGAAGGTGACTTCTTTTGGAAGACAAAGTTTTGAATTCATCATTGCCCTGAAACTTTCTATTTCTGATGCAGTTAGGGGCTCCCTTCTCTGTGCCTACAGCAGCTGGAGTGGTACTTTGGTCCAACATGGTTATTCATCTCTGTGCTTTCCTGTATTTGTTGGGTAGGCCAGAATTCACTGTAACCCCCACCGCTAGGCTGGTGGCTGACACACGCTTAGCTGCATAAGAGCAGTAGTGCTGACGGGCTGCCGAAGGCTGGATGAAACACGGATGTTGGTCACGTGAGGTGAGATGTAGTGAGTAGAGGTACATGATTCCACCTGAAGGGAATCACCGGCTGGTGCAGTGAAGGCTCCTTCCTCCTTAGTTGCTTAGTTGTGATCGGGTTTGGCCCCCATTGCTGTCGTCCCCCCAACTCAGACTCTTGCTCACCCCTCTGTCTCCCAGCTACACACTTTGCTGCTTTCGTGGTTTTTATTTTTGCACGCTGAGTTCTATTGGAGTCACTTGCATAAACATGGGCAGGGGTTTTACTGGAGCATGGAGAACTCACCATGCACTGCACCACGGAGGAAGATGACACCTCCCCCTCCCAGTCTTGGCCAGAGAAGCTTCCGTCTGCACTGCAGAGATTCATCACTGGCCAAGGGCTAAGAATGAGTGGCTTTTGGGTGCTCAGCCTTCCGTAGGACATCTGTAGCATCCCTCTAAGGGGGTATCATGGAAGAGGAGACAGAAAGAACAAGGGGCCGAAGGGTGGGTATGAGTTCTACGAGATAACACGACCATCATGATCATGGTGGTCACACAGCAGCTTCAGTTACCCATTCAGGACCTGCTCAAGACTGGGCCCTTCCGCAAGGCATCATAGATAGGCTCCACCCTTTTCTGAGGAGCTGTTAGCACTTAGTGGTTGACAGCAACGCTAGTTTGTGGGTCCAAGTGTGATTATTTAGAAGGCAGACTGGCTACCTGTCATCTCGTTTGTGAATATGGCACACGTTAGCCAACACCTTCAGGAGAGTATCAGGGCAATGACTGGTTTTATTAAAAAGTTGATTTATAGTCCTTTGTATAGTTTTTTTGAACACAACATCTAATGTTTCCTGTGTGTATTTAGTGTTGGCTGTTGTCAAAGATTATTATAAGGTTGCCTCAGAGGAACTTGGGAATCACCAGCCGTGAAGGGGTAGCTGGAGGGTCAGTAAAGACAATGCTGTGGCAGATCGACACACATCACACGTTTGCAGACTCCTGAGGTTTAAATAACGCTGGGAAGGAAGAGCGAAATGACCTCGTTCATGATGCACTGGAGGAGACCAGTGAATAAAGAACAGTGGCGAGCATTTGTCCGCCTTGCTTAGGCACTGTATCTCCCATGCAGTTAAAAACATCCGAGTTCCAGGATGGCGAGGGTTGCACAGAGAAACCCTGTCTTGAAAACTAAAAAAAAAAAATCTTTTGAGTTGAGACCCGGCAAGCATAAAGGGTTGTCACCTCTCAAGAACCCCTGAACACACCACCATACACCAAAAAAAGAAAGATCCAAACCTGATGGAACCCTAGATCCAACTGCCAATTATTAAGCTAGCCACAAGGTACAGGAAAATGTTAAGCTGTACCACCAGAATTCAGTGAGCAGCTCCCAGAATCTGGGAGACTTTGCTGAGAAATGAGTCTGTTTCTTCCACCGTCATAAACCGTGGCATCAGAGAACGGAATCAGCTGTACTTAAAAACCGTGGCAACAGGCTTAGTGTAAGGGAGGAACAAGACCACAGAGGCCAGTTTCAGTTGCTAGCATTGCTGGGTCTTCTGTCTGTCTGTCTTTCTCTTTCCGTGGGTCTGCAGAAGTGGCTCTGTAGAGATGAACGTGGACAAGGGATGGGATGGTACTGAAGATTAACCAAGGGACTCGGGGAGGGGGGGGGAGGCAGGCAGCAAAACGGCTCAGCTGGTAAAGATGCTCGCCCTAAAAGTCTGGTGACCTGAGTTCAATCCATGTAAAGCCTTCACATGTTGTGACATGTGTCTTCACACCATACACACAATGATTACAAATACAGATTAAAGTGTTAAAACTAGGTAACGTGAAGGCTGCTCCCTTGTAAAGTACTTGCCGTAGCAGCGTTAGGATCTGAGTGTGGGGCCCCAGCGCACATGGAAAGCCAGCTCAGTGGTTTGTACGTGTAATCCCAGTGCTCAGGAAGCAGAGAAAGGAGGAGCCCTTTGGCCAGGCTGCGAGCTGATGAAGCGGTGAACTCCCAGAACCCAGTTAAATCTGTGTTTCTTTGTATCCAGAGACTGAAATGGCTCTCTGGCAGGCTCTGAAGAGATTTAAACTTGGGTGAACTTTCTCTCTCTGGGGCTCTGCTTCACTCTATAAAGGCCATTTTGCTGACACACCCTAATCTAACACTTGACTGTCAATTGACCGTGGGAGACCCTGTCCCCAGAACTAAGGTGGAGAGCGACAGAAGTAGACTTTGATGTCAGACTCTGCCCTGCTTCCTGTGTACAGACGTGCACAGGCACATACACGAGCACGTATACATAGATACAGTTCTGAGCACAGAAGGATCAAGGCGTGGCTTTCCACATAACAGTGGTATTTCGGGAGGATAAATGGCAGCATTTTCAGATTAAATTACTTGTTTGGAATTTTCTTCAAGTATTGGGGTGAGGCATGGGGTGGGGATATGGAAGAAATGTGATTTTTTGGGGGGGCATTGCTAAAGCTGGCATAGTAAACACTTGCCTTTCTTTTTGTATATGTTTAAAATTTACCAAAGGGATATTTTTTTTCAAGTGACACAAATTATCCAATAACATAAGGCCTCCATAATATCAGGTAATTCCTTTAAAATGAACAAATTAAATGCATCAGTGTTTCCAAGATTTTTCCATTTCAAATCCCAAGTATAAATTGTAGAACTATGGATTTAAAGGACAGTGGGGACATGACTTATATTAAACATGATGCATGATTGAGACACCATACATACACAGATTTTTCTGTATGTGTGTTTATTTACCTTTAATATTTGCTTCTCTATTCTCATCCTTTGGACCGACAGTAACCTACCAAGGAGACAGTTAAGCAGTCCCACACATTTTGGCATCAGTTTCCAAGCAACTGTCAATGCTGCCTTCTCAGCTGACCATGGATTCTTAATGACCAACAAGACCCTTAGCGGAGATGCCAGCTGGGCCTTTGCCCAGGACACAGAAAAAGGCTTCTAGAGTGTTTTTTTGGTGTTGCTATGGCAGAGCTCGCCAAAGGAGGTCTGTGGGTTAACGTCCTGTCATTACCTATTTTTTTCTTTTTATTAATTCCTGGAAGTTGGAATTCCCACAAGGAGGACAAGCAGTGACTTCCAGAGCTTCAGCTAAGTCTGCGTTTCTTCATAGTCAGCAAGAGACTGAAATGGCTCCCTGGCTGGCTCTGAAGAGGTTTAAACTTTGGCGAGCGTTCAATCTCTTCTAGGGCTCTGCCCCACTCCGCAAAGACAATCCCCCTGACAAATGCTAACCTAACACTTGATCCACGTGCGTTACAACTCATTAGTGCATCTGAGTCAGGTCTGTGGGTGAAGAGTTTTGATGGAAAATATCTGTGGTCAGACAGGGGTTTAGGACATATATTACCTCCTGAAACTCGGGCTTCACTGCAAATATTTCATTGTGAATACATCTTGCTCAGTGTCGTGGATATACGCATATGAAAATGTATAGCACCGTGTACAATAAAAAATGAAATATTTTGAAGAGAGAATTTTATCATAGTGGATTTCTAATAAAAATCTGGAAAGCTGCCATTTCAGTATGATTTGGGGAAGTCCGTAAGAATCCAGCACATGGACAATGGCAACTGTTAATTATAAACTCAGGCTAAAGAGATGGGCTTGGGAAAAAACAGACATCGAAACACAGCATGTGTTAAAACCAAGTTAAAAGGCAAAAAAATAATGTGGCCCTGTGCTGCATGGTTTGATGTCAACTTGATGTAAACTAAAGTCATCCGAGAGGAGGGAACCTCAGTTGAGAAAATGCCTCCATAAGATCTAACTGTAGGCAAGAATGTTGGGCATTTTAATTAGTAACTCCTGGCGGAGGGTCCAGCCCACTGTGGGTGGGGCTGTGGCTGGTGGGCCTGGTTTTATAAGAAAGTTGACTGAGCAAGTCATGGGGAGCAAGCCAGTAAGCAGTGTTCCTCCATGGCTTCCGCACCAGCTCCTGCCTCTAGGTTCCTGCCCTGACTCCTTTTGGTGATGGCGAAGTGCAAGCATGACCCCTTTCCTCTCCAGTGCGCTCTGAGTCACAGTGCTTTATCACAGCAAGAGAAACCCTGACTAAGACAGCTGCAGAACACTGATTTAGAAGCCCTGACCTTGTCTTCTACCTGTTCATTTCACTGTCCCGGTCACATAGGCATTTAGCATTAGAACCAGAATAGAAGATGGGTTGTGTGTCCCTTTCTGATGCAGGGCTTTATTTACAACATGACCCAAAATCTTATGTAGAGTCACTGACCAAATATATTGCATAGCACTATAGAAGGTAGCTTGATGACATATTTCCTTCCTAGCCCAGCTTACCCTCCCAAATCACTTAGCCGTTCTTTCTCTTTCTTTCTTTCTTTCTTTCTTTCTTTCTTTCTTTCTTTCTTTCTTTCTTTCTTTCTTTCTTTCTCTCTCTCTCTCTGTCTGTCTTTCTTTCTCTTTCTTTTTCTTTCTTTTTGTTTTGTTTTTCCTGCTCCCTGCTTTCTCTCCATAGCCTGTGGCTTAAAGGTCACAACCCTATCTTCAAAATACCAAATGGAAGCAATTTAAAGAAGGAAGGGTTTATTTGGGCTCGTGGTTTAGGAAGACACAGTCCCTTGACTAAGTAAGGCCTGGCAGCAAGATTGTGTGTCGGCTGATGACATGGCACCCACAGCCAGGAGCCAGTGATAAATGCTGTACTCAGCTCACTTTCTCTTTTTAATCACTTTAGGACTCCTTCTTTGGTTGGGCTTTGCCAGCTTAGTCTGTGTTTGTCTGGTTACGAAGTTCACAGCACGCAGTATACATATATCCTCTCTCTCTCTCTTTGGTTTTGTGAGGCTGGGTCTTTCTCTATAGTCCTGGCTGTCCCAGAACTCACTCTGTAGACTAGGCTGTACTCAAACTCACATAGATTCTCCTACCTCTGCCTCTTGAGTGCTGAAATTAAAGGTGTGTGCCACCGCACCTGGCTCTTCTTTATAGGGCCATGCCATTCAACACTTTTTTTTTTTGTTTTTTTCTAGACAGGGTTTCTCTGTAGTGTTGGTGCCTGTCCTGGGACTAGCGCTTGTCGACCAGGCTGGCCTCAAACCCACAGAGATCCTCCTGTCTTTGCGTCTTTGCCTCCCGAGTGCTGGGATTAAAGGTGTGCGCCTCCACTGCCGGGCACCATTTGTTAAGCTAACTTTTTGGGGGGTCTCTGAGTGCATCAGGTTAATGTCAGTTATCACCTTGGCCAATTAACATGTGACAAAGCAGGCCTCATCCTCTAGTCTCATGGAAGAGTCAAAGCTCCTGACATCTTGGCGAGTCCTCTTCCTTGTAGGTCTGTCCAAACATTTTGCAGGTATAATGCGCTCTTTATGGGAAGGAGATTAGATTAAAAGAGGAAGTGCTAACATATTGGATCCTTAATGCTATTATATTCTGCATGTGTGTGTGAATTTGTGTTCACGGGTGTTTCCTTGTATGCAGGTGTGTGTGTGTGTGTGTAGGCTCAAAGTTGACATTAGAAGTCTTACTCAATTGTCCTCTACTATATTTATTGAGGCAGAGTTTGTTTCTGAACCCAGAGTTTGCAATTCTGGCTAGTCTCTCATAACAGCTTAGAGCAGGGATTCCCTGCTACTGTCGCCAGAGTGCTGGGAATATTGGCAGCCACCATACCTGCTTGGCTTTTGCATGGTTGCTGGAGATCCCAACTCCAGTCCTCACACACAGAAGCTGGAAAGGACCTTTATTTTCCGTGGGGGTGGGGCACTCCGGAGCACACACAGAGAGGTCAGGCCACTTGAGCAAGCTGGCCCTTTCCTTCCCCACGGGGGGTTCTGGAGATCTGACTCTGTCATCAGTTTGGCAGCAAGGGTTTTAGCCTGCTGAGCCACTTTACCATCCCTCCTAATGCCATTCTTAGCAGACAGGGCATCCCCACAGCTGCCCCATGTTGCTAGAGCATCCTGTAGCCCTAGTCAATCAAAAACTCAGTTCCAGGTCATTGCTGTCTCCACTGCAGCACCCAAAGTAAGACCTGAGAGAGAGAATCCCCTTTTCAAATTAGAGACTAGGCTTGTTTCTGTGAAAGTCAACTTAGATTTAAAAAAAAATTGAAAATCTTCACACTGAGGAGGTGATTTGTCTGTTTCTTGCGGTACAGGTTCCTTGCGTTGACTCCATGGAGAGTTTATCATCTCATTTCCGTCATGCTGCTTGGGCGTGTGATCATGCAGATCATCAAGGACATGGTTCTGTCTAGGACAAGAGGTAAGAACACTCAGACTTAACTCTGGTGCCTTTTATTTCTAGAGTCTAAACGTCTAGTTTTTGTGCCGACATATTGACCCTTTGAACGGGAGGCTCATGCAGACATCTCTTTCTTCACTTCCCTTTTTCTCCGTCCTTCCCTGCCTTCCACTGGGCTTCTGAGATGTGGCCTTGCTCTGTACCCAGGCTGGTCTGGAACTCTCAGTGGTCCTCTTGTTTTCGTTTGCTGAGTGCTAGGATTATAGGAATGAGGCAACATATAGTCTGGGTTACACACACATGCATACACACACGCATGCACGCGCGCACGTGCACACACACACAGGGACACACTCATGAACGCATGTGCACACACACACACACACACACACACTTCAGTGCTGGGGTTTGAACCCGAGGCCTTGCACATGTTAGGCAACTGACGTACCACTGGATTACATCCCAGCCTCTAATGTATTTCATGATTCTGTCTCTTGTCAGAGCAGGTAAACTGTCCACGTGTGCTGGACTTTTCCTTGGATTTAAGCTACTTCTCATAGTAGGGTGACATTTAAGTGGGCTGCTGTGAGAACAACAGTTAGATATTTACTCCGCCCTACAAGTTCACACTGGGCCACTGGGAAATGAGCATGTTTATGGACTGCTTCCTTTCACCTCAGTGAAGGAAAGCAATGAGCTTAAAATGACTGAAAAATTGCATAAAAGTTTTGAATAATTAATGACGTTGAAAAGAGAATCAAGTGTAAACACTACATTTAAAAGTGAGAGTTTGGATTATTTTTAATGATTGACGAGTGTCTTTAGGAGCTGTGTAACTATAGTCAAACCTTTTGAATCACTTTTAATGATTGATTAGTGATTTAGGAGCTATGTAACTATATTCAAACTGGAGTGAAGCTTTTCTATGCCTCTTCTGCTAATGTTTGAACTAGTTTTTGTAAGTGGGCAAAAATCTCCTCTAGATATAATGTGCCGTATGAGTCTACGTGTATTAAGATCGATTTGATTGAAATCACAAAGAGGAGGCTTTGGATAGAGTCCATATGGACTGCCGTGCATAGGAACTGCCTATTCCCTGTCATGGGGTATTTTATGAAAGAGGCACCATCTCTCAAATAAGACTTGAGCACCTGATCTGTGATTTTACCAGCGTGGTGTTCATGGATCAGCTTTAAAGCCGGCTCATGTGTAAGTCTGCCCAGTTTTAAAACCAAAGTACCACAGAAACAATTTTTAGAAAGATTGTTTTACATTGGTGTGTTCAGGTTTGGAGGTAATACTTAGCCTTGCTGGGAAGATAAATTCATTTTACTCTAGTTCAGGTATTTTACAAATCCATGAATTTAAATTATATTCATACATATATGTATATATACACACACACACACGCACACGTAAAAGGAGACTGCACTTTGGTTTCCCAGCCACCCAGACCCGAATAATCACACAGAAAATATATTAATTACAACACTGTTTGGCTCATGACTCAGCTGTATTTCTGGCTAGCTCTTATATCTTAAATTAACCCATTTCTATTATTTTCTGTTTTACCATGAGGCTTGGGTTTGGTACCTCTTGCTTCTTAGGCAGCTACATGATATCTTCCTGACTCCGTCTTCTTTCCTCCTCTAGCTCTGCTTGGATTTCCTGCCTTGTTATAGTCTTCCCTGCATAGGTCAAAACAGCTTCTTTATTAACCAATGGTAATAAAACATATTCACAGCATACAGAAGGGAATCCCACATCACATATACACACACCCTCTTCTCCCCCTCTCCCTTTTTCTTCCCTTTCTCACCTTCCCCCTTCAGAGAGGAGGCACCTAAATTCCCTCACTTCCAACCCAACAGCATTTGCTATTGTATCCCAGCTACACTGAGGCTTCTCGAGGCCCTGGAAAGCCCCTGCGTTTCTGCCTTGATTTGTAGCCAGTAGAGGAGGACTCTGTTTTCCTGAACGTATTTTGTGACACGTTCTTCCCTGAGGAGAGAAGATAGAACCATTTGCAGGTGTGTCCAGCAGCCTTTAGAGCGAGCGGACCGCTCAGGTAGCCGAGCATCTTAGTATTTTCTGCTGTATCCTCACTTTGCCCATCACTTAGGGACAGGTTAAAAAGAACGGACGAATGAGGATGGGGGCACGAACTGGAGGACTTGGCTTCTGAGTGCAGGGCCAGAGTTGAAAACGGGGCTGTTTGGAGTCCTCCGGCTTTATTGCTCTAGACCCTCCAAAGTCGTCAGTTTTCAGTTTAACCAGCCGTTTTTGTGGTTGCACAGTGGAGAACTCATTTGCAAACAATATCCTTGAAAACCTTCTACAGGCAAAAACTGTTTTGGAAAACCTTCATGAGGTAGAGTTGATGTCTACCAGCCTGGAGACCCTCTAACTCTTAGGTCGGGGCTGACAAAGCCGGCCTGTAACTCCAGCTGCTTGGGGCTCAGGCAGGAGGATCAGAAGTTTGAGGCCTGCCTGGGCTGGAGAGGAAGTGCAAAGCCACAGTGAGGCTGCTGATTGAGATCCTGTCTTAAAATAAAAAAAGGGGATCTAGCTCAGCAGTGCACTGTTACCAACAAGCTCAGGCCTCGGGTCTGGTCCCCAGGAGTGCAAAAACCAAGGGTGACAAACAAGGAATAGTTCTTGGGCTAGTTCATGTCCATTCCTAGCTACGGAGAAGCCACACCGTAGATGCTTTCCTGTGGCTGTGCTACCCCAGTAGTAGACAGTCCTTCTGACATGGCTCTGGAAGTCACCAGTTAGACAACACATCGGCAGGTCTGCATTCATCCTGGGGGCTCTAGGGACAGACCCTTCCTGCTCTCTGCCTGACTTGGATCGGTGGCGTTGCCTCATGGCTTTGTAATCCATCATCACTGTCCCAGCCTCCATGACCACATCAGCTTCTCTTGTGCTTACGTCGGACCTCCCTCCGTGCTCGCTACCAAGAACGCTTGTGATTGTAACTGGTGCCACCGGGATGATGGAGAGTCTTCTCTCTTCTTAGCCAGGTGGTACCTGTCAAGTCCCCTTTTCTCTGTGAAGCAGTGCTCACGGATGCTCAGCCTGCTTTGATGACTGAGCCACTTGATTCTGTAATAGCAGAGAGCCCACACTCACACCGCATACTTGAATTCGGTTCAGGTAAAAGGCTACAGTGAGTGAACAGCCCATCCAGGGACAGTCTCCCTGTTTAGCTGGTACAGTCAGCACATCTGTCTTCTCAACAGCCAGAATACGTTGAGTGTCTTTTGTGCCAAGTCTAGTTAGAAGCACCAGATTCTAACGGGGATGCCTTCAGGCTGGCCTCTGCCCTCACCCTTTGCAACAGGCCCATCTTTCTCTCAGGGTTTTCACTGAATGATGTTGTTCTGAACAGAGCATTTCTATACATGAAAAAAGAAGGAAAAAAAGATAGACTTCCTTCTGCTGCTTTCCCAGAACTCCCCAGTCACTGGCTGGAGAGACCCTAGGGCCTTCTTTGGCCCCCTTTACAAAGACTCAATTGAGCTGCATGAATAGCTGGCTGGAGACAGCAGCAGGGTTTCCAGCCCCCGGCAGTGCTGGCTGCACTAGGCTGCTCTCAGGAACATGTCGACTTCGTTGCACGATCTCTGTGGAGGCTTCTGTGGTAGTGCCGTAGCTCTGGCCAGAGCTGTCAGTCATTCTCAGAAGCCCCTCTTAATGCTGAAGACAGCAGCCAGCCAAGTGAAGCCGTGGTCAGCAGAGCTTTCTGGGACCTTCTGTCTTATTCCCTCTCTCGTCTGCCCACTTTCCACATTCTTGGCTAAAGATACGGACTTTGCCGGTTATGAGCTTAGTTCTTCCCTCCCCCCAAACATATTTTTACGACACTTCCCACATTTTGTGTGTGCATTGCTGAATAGCTGATTGTGACCTTTTTCATCTCAGGAGACAAGCGCTCTACCCCCACAGGAAAGCAAGCAAACCCCACCCTGTCTCCTTTCTGCTCCCCACCATTCTCTCTGACACACCCAGGTACTTCATGAGAAAGAAATGAAAGAGAGCAGAGATGCAGTTGAGCCCGTTTGTCTGTCTTTGTGGATGCTGCAGGGACCCAGGCCTGTGGTCTGTGAGTCTCTGCAGCCTCCAGCTACACAGGCTCCTCTGTCTGTCCTGGAAAGTGTGCACTCCTGCCTTACTGGCGGCTCTCGTGCAACCCCGCAGTGCTGCTCACCCACAGGCTCCGAGGCGATCTTCTGCAGTGTGTAGAATCCCCCCTGCATCCTCAAACTTGCCTGTGACCACCGTGTCCTTTCCCCTCATGCTAACTAGGGTCAGCCTTCTTCATCTCAGGCTTTCAGGCCTTCAGACACTATCTGTGAGGAAAGTAGATGCCCCTGCCTCTGCCCACAGCTGTATTGGTGGTAGTTCTTATAACCACTGTGTCTTTCTGTCTTCTCTTCTGTGAAATCTACACTAGCTATGATGCCACAGCCCGCAGTCTCTTGACTGTTGCGGTTAGACCTAGTTGAGACTGGATCCATGGTCTCTAGTTCTTCACGTGCTCTTCCTTTACTGTTCTTCTGACTTGGCTTATCTAAGGCCTGGATTCAGTAGTCTCTGTGGTAGCCACTTGTCTGCACATAGGCCTTGGAAGCTCTGTCAAGCCACCACCTGAGAATCCCCAGAGCCAGTACACTCCGCTCACCCTCCAGGTTTCTCTGCTTCTGTGGAATCAGCTCTTTACTCTTTCCCTCCTTAGCCCTTTCCAGTTATGCTGTGCTTTGACGCCATCTGTGTCAGAACTTCCTTCCTCCATGCAGTCCACACTGGAAGCGATTTCAGTCTCCCTGTTCTCTTGGACCTCAACCGTAATCATCTCTGCAGTTCTTGACAAAAGGCCAGCATCTCATGCTAGCCTCTCTGTCTCTACTGTTGGCTCCAGAATTGTTGGGCAAATGCAGTGAAGAGGGAAGGCAGACTAACACGGGGTGAGAGGAGACTGGTATGGTTTCTGTTCGTATCCACCCCTAGCTGAGTCCAAAGTATCGCTTAGCACCGGGGGTTAAGTTGACTTCATTACATGTTGTTCAACTCCAGGAAATTTGAGTTATTCTAAAAGGTACAGGAAACAGTTGTTTCAGAGACCTAACAGAGGACCTCTAGTCTCTTAACATAAATGATGCATCCCTATGGTCATGCAACCAAGGCAGTAAAAGAAACCAGATTAATTGCAAAATTCAAACTGTCCAAAGAATGGGAAGCCATAAGCAACGTTTTCCTAGCAGTGAATGGTATGAAGAATTTGATAGGGGATGGTCACTTGATAGGGGAGATTCAAGAATACACAGGGCAATACCTTTGACCTTTGGCTTGATGGAAAGTGCAGAAAACTTCTCGTGGTTGTTTATTGAGCTTCCTTAAATCTGGTAGCTGGGAGTGTACTGCCAAGAGTTGGTCCAATATAAATAGTCCCTACAGTTTTGAAAAACAAATCTCTGTCTGTCTGTCTGTCTGTCTGTCTGTCTGTCTATCTATCTATCTATCTATCTATCTATCTATCTATCTATCTATCTATCTATCTATCCATCCATCATCTCTATTTATCTATCATCTATCATCTACCTATCATATCTATCTATCTATCTATCTATCTATCTATCTATCTATCTAT